>NW_025745371.1:505650-585650 GCF_021184085.1 Oncorhynchus gorbuscha | reverse complement strand
CTACACGGGGAGTTGACATCTTCATCGTTTTAAATTGTCTTCGCTGTCAAGAGCAGCTGTTCATGTACAATCATTTAGTTTTCCTCGGGTTGCTTCCCAAACGGCACCCTATTACCTGAATACTGTAGTGCGCGACTTTTGGACCAGAGCCTTACTATGAGCCTAGAGTCAAAAGTAGGGCACTACATAGGGAATAGGGTGCCATTTGAACAGGACATGATATGGGAAGGGTCCACTCCACTGTCAGGCTTCACACTCACTGATCTGCATTTCCCTGACAGACACCATATGCACTCTGTTAGACGCTGGTCAATGGAAATGACATAGCAGGCAGGGGGGAGAGAGAGACGCAGGGGGGAGAGAGAGACGGGGGGAGAGAGAGAGACGCAGGGGGGAGAGAGAGACGCAGGGGGGAGAGAGAGAGACGCGGGCAGGCGGGAGAGAGAGAGACGCGGGCGGGAGAGAGAGAGAGAGACGCGGGCGGGAGAGAGAGAGAGACGCGGGCGGGAGAGAGAGAGACGCGGGCGGGAGAGAGAGAGAGACGCGGGCGGGAGAGAGAGAGACGCGGGCGGGAGAGAGAGAGAGACGCGGGCGGGCGAGAGAGAGAGACGCGGGCGGGCGGGCGGACGGGCGAGAGAGAGAGACGCGGGCGGGCGGGCGGACGGGAGAGAGAGAGACGCGGGCGGGCGGGCGGACGGGAGAGAGAGAGACGCGGGCGGACGGGAGAGAGAGAGACGCGGGCGGACGGGAGAGAGAGAGACGCGGGCGGACGGGAGAGAGAGAGACGCGGGCGGACGGGAGAGAGAGAGACGCGGGCGGACGGGAGAGAGAGAGACGCGGGCGGACGGGAGAGAGAGAGACGCGGGCGGACGGGAGAGAGAGAGACGCGGGCGGACGGGAGAGAGAGAGACGCGGGCGGACGGGAGAGAGAGAGACGCGGGCGGACGGGAGAGAGAGAGACGCGGGCGGGAGAGAGAGACGCGGGCGGGAGAGAGAGAGAGACGCGGGCGGGAGAGAGAGAGACGCGGGCGGGAGAGAGAGAGAGACGCGGGCGGGAGAGAGAGAGAGACGCGGGCGGGAGAGAGAGACGCGGGCGGAGAGAGAGAGAGACGCGGGCGGGAGAGAGAGAGACGCGGGCGGGGAGAGACGCGGGCGGGAGAGAGACGCGGGAGGAGAGAGAGACGCGGGCGGGAGAGAGAGAGACGCGGGCGGGAGAGAGAGAGAGACGCGGGCGGGAGAGAGAGAGAGACGCGGGCGGGAGAGAGAGAGAGAGACGCGGGCGGGAGAGAGAGAGAGAGACGCGGGCGGGAGAGAGACGCGGGCGGGAGAGAGACGCGGGCGGGAGAGAGACGCGGGCGGGAGAGAGACGCGGGCGGGAGAGAGACGCGGGAGGAGAGAGACGCGGGCGGGAGAGAGACGCGGGCGGGAGAGAGACGCGGGCGGGAGAGAGACGCGGGCGGGAGAGAGACGCGGGCGGGAGAGAGACGCGGGCGGGAGAGAGACGCGGGCGGGAGAGAGACGCGGGCGGGAGAGAGACGCGGGCGGGAGAGACGCGGGCGGGAGAGAGACGCGGGCGGGAGAGAGACGCGGGCGGGAGAGAGACGCGGGCGGGAGAGAGACGCGGGCGGGAGAGAGACGCGGGCGGGAGAGAGACGCGGGCGGGAGAGAGACGCGGGCGGGAGAGAGACGCGGGCGGGAGAGAGACGCGGGCGGGAGAGAGACGCGGCGGGAGAGACGCGGGCGGGAGAGACGCGGGCGGGAGAGAGACGCGGGCGGGAGAGAGACGCGGGCGGGAGAGAGACGCGGGCGGGAGAGAGACGCGGGCGGGAGAGAGACGCGGGCGGGAGAGAGACGCGGGCGGACGGGAGAGAGAGACGCGGGCGGACGGGAGAGAGACGCGGGCGGACGGGAGAGAGACGCGGGCGGACGGGAGAGAGAGAGACGCGGGCGGACGGGAGAGAGAGACGCGGGCGGACGGGAGAGAGAGACGCGGGGCGGACGGGAGAGAGAGACGCGGGCGGACGGGAGAGAGAGACGCGGGCGGACGGGAGAGAGAGAGACGCGGGCGGACGGGAGAGAGACGCGGGCGGACGGGAGAGAGAGACGCGGGGACGGGAGAGAGAGAGACGCGGGCGGACGGGAGAGAGAGAGACGGGCGGACGGGAGAGAGAGAGAGACGCGGCGGACGGGAGAGAGAGACGCGGGCGGACGGGAGAGAGAGAGACGCGGGCGGACGGGAGAGAGAGAGACGCGGGCGGGCGGAGAGAGAGACGCGGGCGGGGAGAGAGACGAGAGAGAGAGACGCGGGCGGGAGAGAGAGACGCGCGGGAGGGAGAGAGAGAGAGACGCGGGCGGGAGAGAGAGAGAGACGCGGGCGGGAGAGAGAGAGAGACGCGGGCGGGAGAGAGACGCGGGGGGAGAGAGAGAGACGCGGGCGGGAGAGAGAGAGACGCGGGCGGGAGAGAGAGAGACGCGGGCGGGAGAGAGAGAGACGCGGGCGGGAGAGAGAGAGACGCGGGCGGGAGAGAGAGAGACGCGGGCGGGAGAGAGAGACGCGGGCGGGAGAGAGAGAGACGCGGGCGGGAGAGAGAGAGACGCGGGCGGGAGAGAGAGAGACGCGGGCGGGAGAGAGACGCGGGCGGGAGAGAGAGAGACGCGGGCGGGAGAGAGAGACGCGGGCGGGAGAGAGAGAGACGCGGGCGGGAGAGAGAGAGACGCGGGCGGGAGAGAGAGAGACGCGGGCGGGAGAGAGAGACGCGGGCGGGCGAGAGAGAGACGCGGGCGGGAGAGAGAGAGACGCGGGCGGGAGAGAGAGAGACGCGGGCGGGAGAGAGAGAGACGCGGGCGGGAGAGAGAGAGAGACGCGGGCGGGAGAGAGAGAGACGCGGGCGGGAGAGAGAGAGAGACGCGGGCGGGAGAGAGAGAGAGAGACGGGCGGGAGAGAGAGAGAGACGCGGGCGAGAGAGAGACGCGGGCGAGAGAGAGAGAGACGCGGGCGGGAGAGAGACGCGGGCGGGAGAGAGAGAGACGCGGGCGGGAGAGAGAGAGACGCGGGCGGGAGAGAGAGACGCGGGCGGGAGAGAGAGAGAGACGCGGGCGGGAGAGAGAGAGACGCGGGCGGGAGAGAGAGACGCGGCGGAGAGAGAGAGACGCGGGCGGGAGAGAGAGAGACGCGGGCGGGAGAGAGAGAGACGCGGGCGGGAGAGAGAGACGCGGGCGGGAGAGAGAGAGACGCGGGCGGGAGAGAGAGAGACGCGGGCGGGAGAGAGAGAGACGCGGGCGGGAGAGAGAGAGACGCGGGCGGGAGAGAGAGACGCGGGCGGGAGAGAGAGAGACGCGGGCGGGAGAGAGAGAGACGCGGGCGGGAGAGAGAGACGCGGGGGCGGGAGAGAGAGAGAGACGCGGGCGGGAGAGAGAGAGACGGGAGGGCGGGCGGGAGAGAGAGAGACGCGGGCGGGAGAGAGAGAGAGAGACGCGGGCGGGAGAGAGAGAGAGAGAGACGCGGGCGGGAGAGAGAGAGAGAGAGACGCGGGCGGGAGAGAGAGAGAGACGCGGGCGGGAGAGAGAGAGAGACGCGGGCGGGAGAGAGAGAGAGACGCGGGCGGGAGAGAGAGAGACGCGGGCGGGAGAGAGACGCGGGCGGGAGAGAGAGAGACGCGGGGCGGAGAGAGACGCGGACGAGAGAGACGCGGGCGGGAGAGAGAGACGCGGGCGGGAGAGAGAGAGACGCGGGCGGGAGAGAGAGACGCGGCGGGAGAGAGAGAGACGCGGGGCGGGAGAGAGAGAGACGCGGGCGGAGAGAGAGAGACGCGGGCGGGAGAGAGAGAGACGCGGGCGGGAGAGAGAGAGACGCGGGCGGGAGAGAGAGAGACGCGGGCGGGAGAGAGAGAGACGACGGGCGGGAGAGAGAGATTAAGAGAGAGAGACGCGGGCGGGAGAAGAGAGAGAGAGACGCGGGCGGGAGAGAGAGAGAGAGAGACGCGGGCGGGAGAGAGAGAGAGAGAGACGCGGGGGGAGAGAGAGAGAGAGACGCGGGCGGGAGAGAGAGAGAGAGACGGGCGGGAGAGAGAGAGAGACGGGCGGGAGAGAGAGAGAGAGAGAGAGAGAGACGCGGGCGGGAGAGAGAGAGAGAGACGCGGGCGGGAGAGAGAGACGCGGGCGGGAGAGAGACGCGGGCGGGAGAGAGAGAGACGCGGGCGGGAGAGAGAGAGACGCGGGCGGGAGAGAGAGAGAGACGCGGGCGGGAGAGAGAGAGACGCGGGCGGGAGAGAGAGAGAGACGCGGGCGGGAGAGAGAGAGACGCGGGCGGGAGAGAGAGAGAGAGACGCGGGCGAGAGAGAGAGACGCGGGCGGGAGAGAGAGAGACGCTGGCGGGAGAGAGAGAGACGCGGGCGGGAGAGAGACAGACGCGGGCGGGAGAGAAGAGACGCGGGCGGGAGAGAGAGAACGCGGGCGGGAGAGAGAGAGACGCGTTAAGAGAGAGACGCGGGCGGGAGAGAGAGAGACGCGGGCGGGAGAGAGAGAGACGCGGGCGGGAGAGAGAGAGACGCGGGCGGGAGAGAGAGAGACGCGGGCGGGAGAGAGAGACGCGGGGGAGAGAGAGAGACGGGAGAGAGAGAGACGCGGGCGGGAGAGAGAGAGCGGGCGGGGAGAGAGAGAGACGCGGGCGGGAGAGAGAGAGACGCAGAGAGACGGGCGGGAGAGAGAGAGACGCGGGGCGGGAGAGAGAGAGACGCGGGCGGGAGAGAGAGAGACGGGGCGGGAGAGAGAGAGAGACGCGGGCGGGAGAGAGAACAGACGCGGGCGGGAGAGAAGAATACGGGGCGGGAGAGAGAGAGAGACGCGGGCGGGAGAGAGAGAGACGCGGGCGGGAGAGAGAGAGACGCGGGCGGGAGAATTAACGCGGGCGGGAGAGAGAGACGCGGGCGGGAGAGAGAGAGACGCGGGCGGGAGAGAGAAGACGCGGGCGGAGAGAGAGAGACGCGGGCGGGAGAGAGAGACGGGGCGGAGAGAGAGAGACGCGGGCGGGAGAGAGAGAGACGCGGGCGGGAGAGAGAGAGACGCGGGCGGGAGAGAGAGACGCGGGCGGGAGAGAGAGACGCGGGCGGGAGAGAGAGAGACGGGGCGGGAGAGAGAGAGAGAGAGACGCGGGCGGGAGAGAGAGAGAGAGACGCGGGGAGAGAGAGAGAGAGAGACGCGGGCGGGAGAGAGAGAGAGACGCGGGCGGGAGAGAGAGACGCGGGCGGGAGAGAGAGAGAGACGCGGGCGGGAGAGAGAGAGACGACGGGCGGGAGAGAGAGAGAGACGCGGGCGGGAGAGAGAGAGACGCGGGCGGGAGAGAGAGAGAGACGTTAGAGAGAGAGAGACGCGGGCGGGAGAGAGAGACGCGGGCGGGAGAGAGAGAGACGCGGGCGGGAGAGAGAGAGACGCGGGCGGAGAGAGAGAGATCGGGCGGGAAGAGAGAGACGCGGTTTGAGAGAGAGAGACGCGGGCGGGAGAGAGAAGAGCACGCGGGCGGGAGAGGAGAGAGAGAGACGCGGGCGGGAGAGAGAGAGACGCGGGCGGGAGAGAGAGACGCGGGCGGGAGAGAGAGAGAGACGCGGGCGGGAGAGAGAGAGACGCGCGGGAGAGAGAGAGAGACGCGGGCGGGAGAGAGAGAGAGACGCGGGCGGGAGAGAGAGAGAGACGCGGGCGGGAGAGAGAGAGAGAGACGCGGGCGGGAGAGAGAGAGACGCGGGCGGGAGAGAGAGACGCGGGCGGGAGAGAGAGAGAGACGCGGGCGGGAGAGAGAGAGACGCGGGCGGGAGAGAGAGACGACGGGGCGGGAGAGAGAGAGACGCGGGCGGGAGAGAGAGAGAGACGCGGCGGGAGAGAGAGAGACGCGGGCGGGAGAGAGAGAGACGCGGGCGGGAGAGAGAGAGACGCGGGCGGGAGAGAGAGACGCGGGCGGGAGAGAGACGCGGGCGGGAGAGAGAGACGCGGGCGGGAGAGAGAGAGACGCGGGCGGGAGAGAGAGACGCGGGCGGGAGAGAGAGACGCGGGCGGGAGAGAGAGAGACGCGGGCGGGAGAGAGAGAGACGCGGGCGGGAGAGAGAGAGACGCGGGCGGGAGAGAGACGACGGGCGGGAGAGAGAGAGACGCGGGCGGGAGAGAGACGAGACGACGGGGCGGGAGAGAGAGAGACGCGGGCGGGAGAGAGAGACGCGGGGGAGAGAGAGAGACGCGGGCGGGAGAGAGAGAGAGACGCGGGCGGGAGAGAGAGACGCGGGCGGGAGAGACGAGACGGGCGGGAGAGAGAGAGACGCGGGCGGGCGAGAGAGACGCGGGCGGGAGAGAGAGAGACGCGGGCGGGAGAGAGAGACGCGGGCGGGAGAGAGAGACGCGGGCGGGAGAGAGAGAGACGCGGGCGGGAGAGAGAGAGAGACGCGGGCGGGAGAGAGAGAGAGACGCGGGCGGGAGAGAGAGAGAGAGACGCGGGCGAGAGAGAGAGACGCGGGCGAGAGAGAGAGAGACGCGGGCGGGAGAGAGAGAGACGCGGGCGGGAGAGAGAGAGACGCGGGCGGGAGAGAGAGAGACGCGGGCGGGAGAGAGAGAGACGCGGGCGGGAGAGAGAGAGACGCGGGCGGGAGAGAGAGAGACGCGGGCGGGAGAGAGAGAGACGCGGGCGGGAGAGAGAGAGACGCGGGCGGGAGAGAGAGAGACG
Source organism: Oncorhynchus gorbuscha (assembly GCF_021184085.1). NCBI lineage: Eukaryota > Metazoa > Chordata > Actinopteri > Salmoniformes > Salmonidae > Oncorhynchus > Oncorhynchus gorbuscha. Next base: position 578,947 of record NW_025745371.1, on the reverse strand, counting down.
CGGGCGGGAGAGAGAGAGATGCGGGCGGGAGAGAGAGAGACGCGGGCGAGAGAGAGAGACGCGGGCGGGAGAGAGAGAGACGCGGGCGGGAGAGAGAGACGCGGGCGGGAGAGAGAGAGACGCGGGCGGGAGAGAGAGAGACGCGGGCGGGAGAGAGAGAGAGAGAGACGCGGGCGGGAGAGAGAGAGAGAGACGCGGGCGGGAGAGAGAGAGAGAGAGACGCGGGCGGGAGAGAGAGAGAGACGCGGGCGGGAGAGAGACGCGGGCGGGAGAGAGAGAGACGCGGGCGGGAGAGAGAGACGCGGGCGGGAGAGAGAGAGACGCGGGCGGGAGAGAGAGAGACGCGGGCGGGAGAGAGAGAGACGCGGGCGGGAGAAAGAGAGAGACGCGGGCGGGAGAGAGAGACGCGGGCGGAGAGAGAGAGAGACGCGGGCGGGAGAGAGAGAGACGCGGGCGGGAGAGAGAGAGAGAGACGCGGGCGGGAGAGAGAGAGAGAGACACGGGCGGGAGAGAGAGACACGGGCGGGAGAGAGAGAGAGAGACACGGGCGGGAGAGAGAGAGAGAGACACGGGCGGGAGAGAGAGAGAGACACGGGCGGGAGAGAGAGAGAGACGCGGGCGGGAGAGAGAGAGAGACGCGGTCGGGAGAGAGAGAGAGACGCGGGCGGGAGAGAGAGAGAGAGACGCGGGCGGGAGAAAGAGAGAGACGCGGTCGGGAGAGAGAGAGAGAGACACGGGCGGGCGGGAGAGAGAGAGACGCGGGCGTGGGAGAGACGCGGCTAGAAGCAGGCAGGCGGGGAAGAATGCACTGCAGAGAGTCAGGAAGCATACTGCTCGTTACCGGAGACATACTGTAGAAACACACCACATGTTGTTAACAGAGAGAAATGTGGGTTCGTGAGCCTCCGATGTTAGTCTGGTAATGGGAGCATCACTACTGTCGTCTGGAAACTGAACAAACATGCCATTAGTAAAGAAAGAGAAGGAAAAGAATGAGGGTTATGTTCGATAGAACAGACAAGGTGACAGAGAGAGTAGGGAAGAGGGAGAGGCAAACAGGAGACTGAAATCTGAAAGAGAGAAATAGGTCTTACCATATCATCCTTCATGTTTTTAACCTGTAAATGCTAGAGGTGGGGGGGGGGCAGAAAAATAAACAAATATCAGGATATGAAACTATTATATACACGCTGAAGAAGAAAAAAACTAAATACAAAATAAATATCTAGGGTCAAAATAAATCAATCAAGTCAAAAGTGCGTATCATTTCAGTTTTCAGAGCAATCAACTCAAGGTGAGGACAACATTTAAATAAACAACATGTTTGCCGAGTTAATTAATACGATGATCATTAACAGCACGGTGCTGAGTTAATTAATACGATGATCATTAACAGCACGGTGCTGAGTTAATTAATACGATGATCATTAACAGCACGGTGCTGAGTTAATTAATACGATGATCATTAACAGCACGGTGCTGAGTTAATTAATACGATGATCATTAACAGCACGGTGCTGAGTTAATTAATACGATGATCATTAACAGCACGGTGCTGAGTTAATTAATACGATGATCATTAACAGCACGGTGCTGAGTTAATTAATACGATGATCATTAACAGCACGGTGCTGAGTTAATTAATACGATGATCATTAACAGCACGGTGCTGAGTTAATTAATACGATGATCATTAACAGCACGGTGCTGAGTTAATTAATACGATGATCATTAACAGCACGGGGCTGAGTTAATTAATACGATGATCATTAACAGCACGGGGCTGAGTTAATTAATACGATGATCATTAACAGCACGGGGCTGAGTTAATTAATACGATGATCATTAACAGCACGGTGCTGAGTTAACCGAGCCCTGGGGAACACCAGAGAGAGAACAGGAGAGGGCCAACAACCGAGCCCTGGGTAACACCAGAGAGAGAACAGGAGAGGGCCAACAACCGAGCCCTGGGGAACACCAGAGAGAGAATAGGAGAGGGCCAACAACCGAGCCCTGGGGAACACCAGAGAGAGAACAGGAGAGGGCCAACAACCGAGCCCTAGGGAACACCTGTAATTGTAAGTTGTTTACAAAAAAGCATCTTTTTTTTAAGTAGACGACAAAAAGCTGTTAAAGAGTAAAAGTAAAAACTAGAGAAACATCCACCAGGGCTCCAGAGCATTAATCTTGAACCCAGTTTGTAGGATGAATAAGGCATGTAAATGCAGAGCTCTATTACATGGCTGCTGTTAGCACAGAGGACATTCTCCGCTAGGTTAAACCCTGATTTCTCACTGGGCCCTGCAGAGTGTAAACGCTAGAGTCATATTCTCCTCGTGGGGAAAGAGAACACAGACGGAATTCAAAACTCCTTAACGCCAATTGTCAGGACTGTGCTCAGGGTTTAGACTATGCTAGTGTGCTACAGAGACCTAGCCTCTGGTGTGCTATATAGAAAAATCAGGCAATCTTAAGACTAATCCTATTGTTCACAATGTTCATCCTCTTGGCTTTTACTCAAAATACAATCAACTAATTGAGGCAAGGGAAATGGGTTCTCGTACAGAAAGAACAGACGCAAACTAACTGGTATACAAAATAAATAAAAACTCTGTTCCGCTGTTAAAATCCTGTTTGATTTAACCCCTGGGTCTTCAGTTGCACTTCATCTCATTTTGAGTGGAGTCTGGAATGAGACAGACAGGCCCACACATGTAGAGACGAGGATATCCATATACCCTATATAATATATATACCCAAGAGGATATCCATATACCCTATATATATATATAATATATATACCCAAGAGGATATCCATATACCCTATATATATACCCAATATATATATATACCCAAGAGGATATCCATATACCCTATATATATATATATACACCCAAGAGGATATATCCTACCCAAGACCATCGACTCATTAACAACCATTCCAAAACGGAGGAGTTTTGGGGGTTTTTTTAAACGACCACGGACACTGTAAAAAAAATGTTACATGTTTAAAAGACTGGAACCAATCAACAACTTCCATCTGTGCATGAACATATTGACAAGGGGAACCAAGGTTACTATGGTTACTATGGTCACCTCGTGCTACAGCAAGAGGAGCTGAGCTACGCAGGAGAAACCAGAAGCCTCAATCAATACATCAGTCCTATAATTACCATAACATCCACCAGGCAGAGCATAAAACATGTCAACCTGTCAACGCAGAACGCTAATGACTTGCTAGGATTAACATTTCACAACTTTCCATTTGGAAACAAACTACCTCTCACAAACTAAAGAGCGAGAGCGAGAGAGCGAGAGACAGAGAGACAGAGAGACAGAGAGACAGAGAGAGACAGAGAGAGACAGAGAGAGAGAGAGAGAGAGAGAGAGAGAGAGAGAGAGAGAGAGAGAGAGAGAGAGAGAGAGAGAGAGAGAGAGAGAGAGAGAGAGAGAGAGAGAAAGACATAGACAGAGAGACACAGAGAGAGAGAGACAGAGAGAGACAGAGAGAGAGACAGAGAGAGAGACAGAGAGAGACAGAGAGAGACAGAGAGAGACAGAGAGAGACAGAGAGAGACAGAGAGAGACAGAGAGAGACAGAGAGAGGAAAGAAGGAGGGAGGGATAGATTAAAAAAAACTCTGCCAAGCCAGGCAGAGAGGCAGTACCCAAATGTAACATATTTCTCTCCCTCAGATCAATTCAACGATTAGCCCAGCGAGTTGAGGAAGAAATATGCGCATATATACATATGACAGGATAATTGGATGCATAATTATTGAACCTAAAAAAGGAAGGAGTAGTTTCTAACTCCAGCTTCAGAACCTGACAATTTGCAAAGACACACTGCAGCACAACGCAGTGGCAGTGTCCTCAATGGTACCCGACTCCCCCTACATAGTGCACTACTTCTGACCAGAATAGGGTGCTGTTTGGGAAGCTTACCGTAGCTCCGCCCAAGCAAGACCCATTTCAGAACCACTAAAAAAAAAAAAAGACCCAAGGCAAGTTTTGACAGCAATTATGCATTCAATGTCGTTTTTTGTCAACGATCGACTCGACACAGGGTTTTCAGAATTTGCTAGACGCAAATAACCATCACGTGAAAAAAAAAAAAAGTGTACGCAATCGCTTCAAGTTCTGACAGCTTTTGTCGTCAACTACTACACTTCGTCATCAAAGCTTCCTCTTGGTCCCAAAGTTGGTCCATAATTAGAAAGTTAAACTACTGACGAGACAGAAAGTCCAACTGGGCAGCTTTCAAAGTGGTTTGGAAATATTCCCGAATACTCTCCTATTATACACAAGAGGCTCTATCAGATCATAGAGAGGCTTGAATGGAACCAATCAGATCATAGAGGCTTGAAGGGAACCAATCATATCATAGAGAGGCTTGAAGGGAACCAATCATATCATAGAGAGGCTTGAAGGGAACCAATCATATCATAGAGAGGCTTGAAGGGAACCAATCAGTAGTTGAAACAATAAGAATCAGAACCACTCTCAAATTCCCAGACAAAGATATGGATGTTTGACCATCCCATCCGTGATATCAAAACCTAAAAATCACTCGTACTGGTCAGCTATAGCTCCCATTATATTTGACATTACTCAAACATCCAATTATTGGAGGCCAATATTGAGAGATCGTGAGGCTTGCCCTACGCATATGTGAAATGACATGATTAATGTATGTTTAGTGACCATGATAAGGATGCAGCTATGTAGGTTTAGGTCACGGGGTTCCCAACGTGTTTTGGCCCACAGCCCCATGTTGATATCTGAAAGGGAGATACCTAGTCAGTTGTACAGCCGACTTCACATAGATATGAACTGGCGAAGTATACCATGACTTAAAAATGGTGCTTTCAAGAAATCTAAGAACTCTGAAAAATACGATGTCAAATCATAACGTCAGTTTTCTACAGTTCCAGAAAGAGAGTTCCAGAAAGAGAGTTCCAGAACGAGGCCAGAGTTCCAGAACGAGGCCAGAGTTACGAGGCCAGAGTTACGAGGCCAGAGTTACGAGGCCAGAGTTACGAGGCCAGAGTTACGAGGCCAGAGTTACGAGGCCAGAGTTACGAGGCCAGAGTTACGAGGCCAGGGTTCCAGAACGAGGCCAGGGTTCCAGAACGAGGCCAGGGTTCCAGAACGAGGCCAGGGTTCCAGAACGAGGCCAGGGTTCCAGAACGAGGCCAGGGTTCCAGAACGAGGCCAGGGTTCCAGAACGAGGCCAGGGTTCCAGAACGAGGCCAGGGTTCCAGAACGAGGCCAGGGTTCCAGAACGAGGCCAGGGTTCCAGAACGAGGCCAGGGTTCCAGAACGAGGCCAGGGTTCCAGAACGAGGCCAGGGTTCCAGAACGAGGCCAGGGTTCCAGAACGAGGCCAGGGTTCCAGAACGAGGCCAGGGTTCCAGAACGAGGCCAGGGTCATGACGATAGATGGAATATGAGAATGTATGTCATTTGGTCGTCATGACGATAGATGGAATATGAGAATGTATGTCATTTGGTCGTCATGACGATAGATGGAATATGAGAATGTATGTCATATGGTGGTCATGACGATAGATGGAATATGAGAATGTATGTCATTTGGTCGTCATGACGATAGATGGAATATGAGAATGTATGTCATATGGTGGTCATGACGATAGATGGAATATGAGAATGTATGTCGTTTTTGTTTTGTTATTAAAGGTTAATAGATGACGTTATTACGAAAACATTGTGACTGTACGTTGTGTGGAAAATGTCCAAATCAAAGAGAATGTTTTGGTAAAGATGAAATGTGAAGTTAGTTGTCTAAAATTGGATTTCAGTCAAATCTAGACTCTTGCCCTTAACGTGGTACGCCCAGAGAACTGCCCTAAAGGCGGTTACACCCAGAGAACTGCCCTAAAGGCGGTTACACCCAGAGAACTGCCCTAAAGGCGGTTACACCCAGAGAACTGCCCTAAAGGCGGTTACATTGAGAACTGCCCTAAAGGCGTTACACCCAGAGAACTGCCCTAAAATGCGGTTACACCCAGAGAACTGCCCTAAAGGCGGTTACACCCAGAGAACTGCCCTAAAGGCGGTTACACCCAGAGAACTGCCCTAAAGGCGGTTACGCCCAGAGAACTGCCCTAAAGGCGGTTACGCCCAGAGAACTGCCCTAAAGGCGGTTACGCCCAGAGAACTGCCCTAAAGGCGGTTACGCCCAGAGAACTGCCCTAAAGGCGGTTACGCCCAGAGAACTGCCCTAAAGGCGGTTACGCCCAGAGAACTGCCCTAAAGGAGGTTACGCCCAGAGAACTGCCCTAAAGGAGGTTACGCCCAGAGAACTGCCCTAAAGGAGGTTACGCCCAGAGAACTGCCCTAAAGGAGGTTACGCCCAGAGAACTGCCCTAAAGGAGGTTACGCCCAGTGAACTGCCCTAAAGGGGGTTACGCCCAGAGAACTGCCCTAAAGGAGGTTACGCCCACTTCTGACCAGAGGGTATAAAACCTGTTGAGTGAAGAACTAACAGATCAGACTAATGACCTGAGAGAGTCAGGACACCCGTTTAACGTCCCATCTAAAAGACGGCACCCTACACAGGGCAATGTCCCCAATTCACTGCTCTGGGGCATATTTTCAATTATTAATTTTAGACCAGAGGAAACAGTGCCTCCAACTGGCCCTCCAACACCACTTCCAGCAGCATCTGGTCTCCCATCTAGGGACTGCTGCTGGCATTGCAAACTAAAGCTGCTCCCTGTATAAAACAGGTCCCAATGGTCCCTGGTCAAATTACATTCTAGAGAGTCTCATCCCGGAAATATATCATAATAATTTAACGGTTATGTGACTGGTTATTTTTATTTTCGATAAAACATGGGTTACACGTTATTTCAAATTATGACGGCCCCGACAATATCCGCCAACCACCATCCTTCAACCACCATCCTCCAACCACCATCCTCCAACCACCATCCTCCAACCACCATCCTCCAACCACCATCCTCCAACCACCATCCTCCAACCACCATCCTCCAACCACCATCCTCCAACCACCAACCACCATCCTCCAACCACCATCCTCCAACCACCAACCACCATCCTCCAACCACCATCCTCCAACCACCATCCTCCAACCACCATCCTCCAACCACCATCCTCCAACCACCATCCACCAACCACCATCCACCAACCACCATCCTCCAATCACTTATTCCGAAAGGTCAACATTGCAACTCCAACGTTCCCTCCCCACTGTGATAGAAAGAACACAGTTGTTATTCGCCCAGTTAGTTCAGCTTTGAGAGAGCATGGGGGGGGGGGAGAATAACAATACACATTGCAGGTAGCCAGCAGGACCGATGCCTCGGCAGCCTGATCATCAGTCCAAATTAGATTAAACCTGCTGAACTTCCAAGAAACAACAAAAACCACAGAGGGAAACATGAAATCATAATAAACAAGACAGAGAAACGCAGGTATCCAATTAACTAGGAGACAGACTACTCTCTAACCCTATTCCCTATATCCAATTAACTAGGAGACAGACTAGTCTCTAACCCTATTCCCTATATCCAATTAACTAGGAGACAGACTAGTCTCTAACCCTATTCCCTATATCCAATTAACTAGGAGACAGACTACTCTCTAACCCTATTCCCTATATCCAATTAACTAGGAGACAGACTAGTCTCTAACCCTATTCCCTATATCCAATTAACTAGGAGACAGACTAGTCTCTAACCCTATTCCCTATATCCAATTAACTAGGAGACAGACTACTCTCTAACCCTATTCCCTATATCCAATTAACTAGGAGACAGACTACTCTCTAACCCTATTCCCTATATCCAATTAACTAGGAGACAGACTATTCTCTAACCCTATTCCCTATATCCAATTAACTAGGAGACAGACTAGTCTCTAACCCTATTCCCTATATCCAATTAACTAGGAGACAGACTAGTCTCTAACCCTATTCCCTATATCCAATTAACTAGGAGACAGACTACTCTCTAACCCTATTCCCTATATCCAATTAACTAGGAGACAGACTACTCTCTAACCCTATTCCCTATATCCAATTAACTAGGAGACAGACTACTCTCTAACCCTATTCCCTATATCCAATTAACTAGGAGACAGACTAGTCTCTAACCCTATTCCCTATATCCAATTAACTAGGAGACAGACTAGTCTCTAACCCTATTCCCTATATCCAATTAACTAGGAGACAGACTACTCTCTAACCCTATTCCCTATATCCAATTAACTAGGAGACAGACTAGTCTCTAACCCTATTCCCTATATCCAATTAACTAGGAGACAGACTACTCTCTAACCCTATTCCCTATATCCAATTAACTAGGAGACAGACTACTCTCTAACCCTATTCCCTATATCCAATTAACTAGGAGACAGACTAGTCTCTAACCCTATTCCCTATATCCAATTAACTAGGAGACAGACTACTCTCTAACCCTATTCCCTATATCCAATTAACTAGGAGACAGACTAGTCTCTAACCCTATTCCCTATATCCAATTAACTAGGAGACAGACTACTCTCTAACCCTATTCCCTATATCCAATTAACTAGGAGACAGACTACTCTCTAACCCTATTCCCTATATCCAATTAACTAGGAGACAGACTAGTCTCTAACCCTATTCCCTATATCCAATTAACTAGGAGACAGACTACTCTCTAACCCTATTCCCTATATCCAATTAACTAGGAGACAGACTAGTCTCTAACCCTATTCCCTATATCCAATTAACTAGGAGACAGACTACTCTCTAACCCTATTCCCTATATCCAATTAACTAGGAGACAGACTAGTCTCTAACCCTATTCCCTATATCCAATTAACTAGGAGACAGACTACTCTCTAACCCTATTCCCTATATCCAATTAACTAGGAGACAGACTACTCTCTAACCCTATTCCCTATATCCAATTAACTAGGAGACAGACTAGTCTCTAACCCTATTCCCTATATCCAATTAACTAGGAGACAGACTAGTCTCTAACCCTATTCCCTATATCCAATTAACTAGGAGACAGACTAGTCTCTAACCCTATTCCCTATATCCAATTAACTAGGAGACAGACTAGTCTCTAACCCTATTCCCTATATCCAATTAACTAGGAGACAGACTAGTCTCTAACCCTATTCCCTATATCCAATTAACTAGGAGACAGACTACTCTCTAACCCTATTCCCTATATCCAATTAACTAGGAGACAGACTAGTCTCTAACCCTATTCCCTATATCCAATTAACTAGGAGACAGACTACTCTCTAACCCTATTCCCTATATCCAATTAACTAGGAGACAGACTAGTCTCTAACCCTATTCCCTATATCCAATTAACTAGGAGACAGACTACTCTCTAACCCTATTCCCTATATCCAATTAACTAGGAGACAGACTAGTCTCTAACCCTATTCCCTATATCCAATTAACTAGGAGACAGACTACTCTCTAACCCTATTCCCTATATCCAATTAACTAGGAGACAGACTACTCTCTAACCCTATTCCCTATATCCAATTAACTAGGAGACAGACTACTCTCTAACCCTATTCCCTATATCCAATTAACTAGGAGACAGACTAGTCTCTAACCCTATTCCCTATATCCAATTAACTAGGAGACAGACTAGTCTCTAACCCTATTCCCTATATCCAATTAACTAGGAGACAGACTAGTCTCTAACCCTATTCCCTATATCCAATTAACTAGGAGACAGACTAGTCTCTAACCCTATTCCCTATATCCAATTAACTAGGAGACAGACTACTCTCTAACCCTATTCCCTATATCCAATTAACTAGGAGACAGACTAGTCTCTAACCCTATTCCCTATATCCAATTAACTAGGAGACAGACTAGTCTCTAACCCTATTCCCTATATCCAATTAACTAGGAGACAGACTACTCTCTAACCCTATTCCCTATATCCAATTAACTAGGAGACAGACTACTCTCTAACCCTATTCCCTATATCCAATTAACTAGGAGACAGACTACTCTCTAACCCTATTCCCTATATCCAATTAACTAGGAGACAGACTAGTCTCTAACCCTATTCCCTATATCCAATTAACTAGGAGACAGACTACTCTCTAACCCTATTCCCTATATCCAATTAACTAGGAGACAGACTACTCTCTAACCCTATTCCCTATATCCAATTAACTAGGAGACAGACTAGTCTCTAACCCTATTCCCTATATCCAATTAACTAGGAGACAGACTACTCTCTAACCCTATTCCCTATATCCAATTAACTAGGAGACAGACTAGTCTCTAACCCTATTCCCTATATCCAATTAACTAGGAGACAGACTAGTCTCTAACCCTATTCCCTATATCCAATTAACTAGGAGACAGACTAGTCTCTAACCCTATTCCCTATATCCAATTAACTAGGAGACAGACTAGTCTCTAACCCTATTCCCTATATCCAATTAACTAGGAGACAGACTACTCTAACCCTATTCCCTATATCCAATTAACTAGGAGACAGACTACTCTCTAACCCTATTCCCTATATCCAATTAACTAGGAGACAGACTACTCTCTAACCCTATTCCCTATATCCAATTAACTAGGAGACAGACTACTCTCTAACCCTATTCCCTATATCCAATTAACTAGGAGACAGACTAGTCTCTAACCCTATTCCCTATATCCAATTAACTAGGAGACAGACTAGTCTCTAACCCTATTCCCTATATCCAATTAACTAGGAGACAGACTAGTCTCTAACCCTATTCCCTATATCCAATTAACTAGAGACAGACTACTCTCTAACCCTATTCCCTATATCCAATTAACTAGGAGACAGACTAGTCTCTAACCCTATTCCCTATATCCAATTAACTAGGAGACAGACTAGTCTCTAACCCTATTCCCTATATCCAATTAACTAGGAGACAGACTACTCTCTAACCCTATTCCCTATATCCAATTAACTAGGAGACAGACTAGTCTCTAACCCTATTCCCTATATCCAATTAACTAGGAGACAGACTAGTCTCTAACCCTATTCCCTATATCCAATTAACTAGAGACAGACTACTCTCTAACCCTATTCCCTATATCCAATTAACTAGGAGACAGACTAGTCTCTAACCCTATTCCCTATATCCAATTAACTAGGAGACAGACTAGTCTCTAACCCTATTCCCTATATCCAATTAACTAGAGACAGACTACTCTCTAACCCTATTCCCTATATCCAATTAACTAGGAGACAGACTACTCTCTAACCCTATATCTAATTAACTAGAGACAGACTACTCTCTAACCCTATTCCCTATATCCAATTAACTAGGAGACAGACTACTCTCTAACCCTATTCCCTATATATAGTGCACTACTGTAGACCAGAGCCCTATAGAACCCTATTCCCTATATATAGTGCACTACTGTAGACCAGAGCCCTATAGAACCCTATTCCCTATATATAGTGCACTACTGTAGACCAGAGCCCTATAGAACCCTATTCCCTATATATAGTGCACTACTGTAGACCAGAGCCCTATAGAACCCTATTCCCTATATATAGTGCACTACTGTAGACCAGAGCCCTATAGAACCCTATTCCCTATATATAGTGCACTACTGTAGACCAGAGCCCTATAGAACCCTATTCCCTATATATAGTGCACTACTGTAGACCAGAGCCCTATAGAACCCTATTCCCTATATATAGTGCACTACTGTAGACCAGAGCCCTATAGAACCCTATTCCCTATATATAGTGCACTACTGTAGACCAGAGCCCTATAGAACCCTATTCCCTATATATAGTGCACTACTGTAGACCAGAGCCCTATAGAACCCTATTCCCTATATATAGTGCACTACTGCAGACCAGAGCCCTATGGCACCCTATTCCCTATATCCAATTAACTAGGAGACCAGACAGTGGTAGACTGTCCCAAATGGCAGCCTACTCACTATATATAGTGCACTACTTTTGACCAGAGGCCTATTGGTAGAGCACTTATAAAAGGACATCGGGTTCCATTTGGGACACATCCTAAAGGTGTAACACAGTGGGCCTCAGAGGAAAGAGACAGAAAACCAGACTGCAGATACAGAGAGGTAGAAACCACCGGAGAGGGAGGCCGCGTTAACGGGAGAAACCACCGGAGAGAGAAACCACCGGAGAGAGAAACCACCGGAGAGAGAAACCACCACCGGAGAAAAACCACCGGAGAGAGAAACCACAGAGACACACATCGATCCAGAGCATCCCAAAAATGCTCAACGGGTGACATGTCTGGTGAGTATTCAGCCCATGGAAGAACTGGGACATTTTCAGCTTCCAGGAATAGTGTACGGATCCTTGCTACACGGGGTAGTGCGTTATCATGTTGAAACATAAGGTGATGGCTGGCAGGACAACGACCCTCAGAGTCTTGTTACTGTATCTCTCTCTCTCTCTCTCTGTATACAAATTGCCATTGATAAAATGCAAAGTGTTCATTGTCCGTAGTTTATGCCCCATAACCCCACCGCCATGTGGCACGTCCTTCACAACGTTGACATTAGCGAAACGTTCACCCACACGACGCCATTACACGTGGACTGCGGTTGAGAGGCCGGTTGGACGTACTGACAAATTCTCTAAAACCCTTTGATCACATGGAGCAGTATCTATATCTACAAGTAAACATAAATCAATGACTTCCATGTGAACAAACATACACAGCCTTGTCCTACCAACCAGAACGCATGACTCTCTTCCCCAACAGCCAATCGGCAGAAGAACACAACACCCAGCAGATTAAAAACCACAGCCATGGACAGGGCTCTAGACGAACATGTTCCCCTGCAGATGAAAAACCACACCCATCAACAGGGCTCTAGACTAACATGTTCCCCTGCAGATTAAAAACCACAGCCATGGACAGAGCTCTAGACTAACATGTTCCCCTGCAGATTAAAAACCACACCTATGGACAGGGCTCTAGACTAACATGTTCCCCTGCAGATTAAAAACCACACCTATGGACAGGGCTCTAGACTAACATGTTCCCCTGCAGATTAAAAACCACACCCATGAACAGGGCTATAGACTAACATGTTCCCCTGCAGATTAAAAACCCATGGACAGGGCTCTAGACTAACATGTTCCCCTGCAGATTAAAAACCACACCTATGGACAGGGCTCTAGACTAACATGTTCCCCTGCAGATTAAAAACCACACCCATCAACGGGGCTCTAGACTAACATGTTCCCCTGCAGATTAAAAACCCATGGACAGGGCTCTAGACTAACATGTTCCCCTGCAGATTAAAAACCCATGGACAGGGCTCTAGACTAACATGTTCCCCTGCAGATTAAAAACCACACCCAGACAGAGCTCTAGACTAACATGTTCCCCTGCAGATTAAAAACCACACCCAGACAGAGCTCTAGACTAACATGTTCCCCTGCAGATTAAAAACCACACCCAGACAGAGCTCTAGACTAACATGTTCCCCTGCAGATTAAAAACCACACCCAGACAGAGCTCTAGACTAACATGTTCCCCTGCAGATTAAAAACCACACCCAGACAGAGCTCTAGACTAACATGTTCCCCTGCAGATTAAAAACCACACCCAGACAGAGCTCTAGACAACATGTTCCCCTGGTACCACTAACTTTCAGTACTAACATGATTTGGTGGCACCAGGCCCAGATTTAATTTGTTACCTTTATTTAACCAGGCAAGTCGGTTAAGAACAAATTCTTATTTTCAATGACGGCCTAGGAACAGTGGGTTAACTGCCTGTTCAGGGACAGAACGACAGATTTGTACCTTGTCATGTTCCCTTGCAACCTTTCAGTTACTAGTCCAACGCTCTAACCACTAGGCTACCCTGCCGCCACTCCACTCTAACCACTAGGCTACCCTGCCGCCACTCCACTCTAACCACTAGGCTACCCTGCCGCCACTCCATTCTAACCACTAGGCTACCCTGCCGCCCCTCCACTCTAACCACTGGCTACCCTTCCATTCTAACCACTAGGCTACCCTGCCGCCCCTCCACTCTAACCACTAGGCTACCCTGCCGCCCCTCCACTCTAACCACTCCTGCCGCCCTCCACTCTACCAGGCCCAATTTAATTTGTTACCTTTATTTAACCAGGCAAGTCGGTTAAGAACAAATTCTTATTTTCAATGACTAGGCTACCCTGCCTCCACTCTAACCACTAGGCTACCCTGCCGCCCCTCCACTCTTGTACCCTGTCAGCCCCTCCACTCTAACCACTGCAACCCTTCCAGTCTAACCACTAGGCTCCCTGCCGCTCCACTCTAACCACTAGGCTACCCTGCCGCCCCTCCACTCTAACCACTAGGCTAGGCTACCCTGCCGCCCCTCCCTCTAACCACTAGGCTACCCTGCCGCCCCTCCACAACCACTAGGCTACCCTGCCGCCCCTCCACTCTAACCACTAGGCTACCCTGCCGCCCCTCCACTCTAACCACTAGGCTACCCTGCCGCCCCTCCACTCTAACCACTAGGCTACCCTGCCGCCCTCCACTCTAACCACTAGGCTACCCTGCCGCCCTCCACTCTAACCACTAGGCTACCTGCCGCCCCTCCACTCTAACCACTAGGCTACCCTGCCGCCACTCCACTCTAACCACTAGGCTACCCTGCCGCCCTCCACTCTAACCACTAGGCTACCCTGCCGCCCCTCCACTCTAACCACTAGGCTACCCTGCCGCCCTCCACTCTAACCACTAGGCTACCCTGCCGCCCCTCCACTCTAACCACTAGGCTACCCTGCCGCCCCTCCACTCTAACCACTAGGCTACCCTGCCGCCCCTCCACTCTAACCACTAGGCTACCCTGCCGCCCTCCACTCTAACCACTAGGCTACCCTGCCGCCACTCCACTCTAACCACTAGGCTACCCTGCCACCACTCCACTCTAACCACTAGGCTACCCTGCCGCCACTCCACTCTAACCACTAGGCTACCCTGCCGCCACTCCACTCTAACCACTAGGCTACCCTGCCGCCACTCCACTCTAACCACTAGGCTACCCTGCCGACTTCCTACTTATTTGGCTCTAACGCTTCAACTGTTGTGGTTATAAGCCAGTGTTTCCTCCAAGATGATGGCCTCTAAAACACAGCGACGCCAAAAGACCCCGACCGTGCCGCCTGCCAAGCCCCCCTCCACCCGCCTAAGCCCCTTTTTGACATAGAAAAACCCTGCACACCCACATCCACCCTTGGGTCTGCCACCTCATCAAAGCTGGCTGCTGTATTCATGACATACTTCCTCTTTAAATCACATTATATTTGCACTGTGAGAGGATTTAGATGGAGAAGCCAGGTCTCATAATGTGAGAAGTCGAGGCCCCATTAACAGCAAATCACTCAACATAAATAAACATGGCACACTCTCTCACTTCCATATCCCTCCTGACAGAACACATACACACACACACACACACACACAGTTCCCCTCCTGACAGAACACACAGTTCCCCTCCTGACAGAACACACAGTTCCCCTCCTGACAGAACACACAGTTCCCCTCCTGACAGAACACACAGTTCCCCTCCTGACAGAACACACAGTTCCCCTCCTGACAGAACACACAGTTCCCCTCCTGACAGAACCCATAGTTCCCCTCCTGACAGAACCCATAGTTCCCCTCCTGACAGAACCCATAGTTCCCCTCCTGACAGAACACACAGTTCCCCTCCTGACAGAACACACAGTTCCCCTCCTGACAGAACACACAGTTCCCCTCCTGACAGAACACACAGTTCCCCTCCTGACAGAACACACAGTTCCCCTCCTGACAGAACACACAGTTCCCCTCCTGACAGAACACACAGTTCCCCTCCTGACAGAACACACAGTTCCCCTCCTGACAGAACACACAGTTCCCCTCGTGACAGAACACACAGTTCCCCTCCTGACAGAACACACAGTTCCCCTCCTGACAGAACACACAGTTCCCCTCCTGAAACACACAGTTCCCCTCCTGACAGAACACACAGTTCCCCTCCTGACAGAACACACAGTTCCCCTCCTGACAGAACCCATAGTTCCCCTCCTGACAGAACCCATAGTTCCCCTCCTGACAGAACCCATAGTTCCCCTCCTGACAGAACCCATAGTTCCCCTCCTGACAGAACCCATAGTTCCCCTCCTGACAGAACCCATAGTTCCCCTCCTGACAGAACCCATAGTTCCCCTCCTGACAGAACCCATAGTTCCCCTCCTGACAGAACACACAGTTCCCCTCCTGACAGAACACACAGTTCCCCTCCTGACAGAACACACAGTTCCCCTCCTGACAGAACACACAGTTCCCCTCCTGACAGAACACAGTTCCCCTCCTGACAGAACACACAGTTCCCCTCCTGACAGAACACACAGTTCCCCTCCTGACAGAACACACAGTTCCCCTCCTGACAGAACACACAGTTCCCCTCCTGACAGAACACACAGTTCCCCTCCTGACAGAACACACAGTTCCCCTCCTGACAGAACACACAGTTCCCCTCCTGACAGAACACACAGTTCCCCTCCTGACAGAACACACAGTTCCCCTCCTGACAGAACACACACACACACAGTTCCCCTCCTGACAGAACACACACACACACAGTTCCCCTCCTGATAGAACCCATAGTTCCCCTCCTGACAGAACACACACACACACAGTTCCCCTCCTGACAGAACACACACACACACAGTTCCCCTCCTGATAGAACCCATAGTTCCCCTCCTGACAGAACACACACACACACAGTTCCCCTCCTGACAGAACACACACACACACAGTTCCCCTCCTGACAGAACCCACAAGTTCCCCTCCTGACAGAACACACAGTTCCCCTCCTGACAGAACACACACACACACACACAGTTCCCCTCCTGACAGAACACACACACACACAGTTCCCCTCCTGACAGAACACACACACACACAGTTCCCCTCCTGACAGAACACACACACAGTTCCCCTCCTGACAGAACACACACACACACACAGTTCCCCTCCTGACAGAACACACACACACACACAGTTCCCCTCCTGACAGAACCCACACACACAGTTCCCCTCCTGACAGAACCCACTCGTCTTGTCTAATTTCAGTGCGACACACAATGTGGATTTTATACAGGTTTTCTCCAACTCTGTTTTCCCCCACCAGTTACAACTTAAATAATGTGCTCTTGGTTGATTTACGTTCATTATTATTTTCGAAAACACTTAGAAAAGCCACCGTGCTTCTACACCTGCATTGCTTGCTGTTTGGGGGTTTTAGGCTGAGGGTTTCTGTACAGCACTTTGAGATATCAGCTGATGTACGAAGGGCTTTATAAATACATTTGATTATTCTATTCAACTGAAAGAGTCAAGAACAGAATATATTTGAGTAAGTGATTTAATAAACAAACTAAGACATTAAACACACACACCAATAGGCCCCACTTGTTGACAGTAGCCCCCCCCCCAATCCCGTCTAGCTTTAGCAATGGACTGGATATAGTCTCAGGTCACACAAGCCCAATGTGATATGAATTATTCATTCTGGGGGGGGAAAAAAGGTCATTTCTGTCACAGTCAAAGATCATCGTTGTCATGAAATCCTCCCATCAGTTCTGTCAACCAAAAGAACTTGAAGGTGGATGAAGAGGACGAGATCTGCTCCCCTGGGATGTGGTTGAATCCCTTATGGACTCTGGTCTACAGTAGTGCACTATATAGGGAATAGGGTGCTATAGGGCCCTGGTCTACAGTAGAGCACTATATAGGGAATAGGGTTCTATAGGGCTCTGGTCTAAAGTATTACACTATATAGGGAATAGGGTTCTATAGGGCTCTGGTCTAAAGTATTACACTATTTAGGGAATAGGGTTCTATAGGGCTCTGGTCTAAAGTATTACACTATATAGGGAATAGGGTTCTATAGGGCTCTGGTCTAAAGTAGTGCACTATATAGGGAATAGGGTTCTATAGGGCTCTGGTCTAAAGTAGTGCACTATATAGGGAATAGGGTTCTATAGGGCTCTGGTCTAAAGTAGTGCACTATATAGGGAATAGGGTGCTATAGGGCCCTGGTCTACAGTAGAGCACTATATAGGGAATAGGGTGCTATAGGGCTCTGGTCTAAAGTAGTACACTATATAGGGAATAGGATTCTATAGGGCTCTGGTCTAAAGTAGTGCACTATATAGGGAATAGGATTCTATAGGGCTCTGGTCTAAAGTAGTGCACTATATATAGGGAATAGGGTTCTATAGGGCTCTGGTCTAAAGTAGTACACTATATAGGGAACATGATTCTATAGGGCTCTGGTCTAAAGTAGTTCATTATATATAGGGAATAGGGTTCTATAGGGCTCTGGTCTAAAGTAGTACACTATATAGGGAATATGATTCTATAGGGCTCTGGTCTAAAGTAGTGCACTATATAGGGAATAGGGTTCTATAGGGCTCTGGTCTAAAGTAGTTCATTATATATATGGAATAGGGTTCTATAGGGCTCTGGTCTAAAGTAGTTCATTATATATATGGAATAGGGTTCTATAGGGCTCTGGTCTAAAGTAGTGCACTATGTATAGGGAATGGGGTTCTATAGGGCTCTGGTCTAAAGTAGTGCACTATGTATAGGGAATAGGGTTCTATAGGGCTCTGGTCTAAAGTAGTTCATTATATATATGGAATAGGGTTCTATAGGGCCCTGGTCTAAAGTAGTTCACGCCATAGGGAATAGGGTTCTATAGGGCTCTGGTCTAAAGTAGTGCACTATGTATAGGGAATAGGGTTCTATAGGGCTCTGGTCTAAAGTAGTGCACTATGTATAGGGAATAGGGTTCTATAGGGCCCTGGTCTAAAGTAGTGCACTATGTATAGGGAATAGGTTTCTATAGGGCTCTGGTCTAAAGTAGTGCACTATGTAGGGAATAGGGTTCTATAGGGCCCTGGTCTAAAGTAGTGCACTATGTATAGGGAATAGGGTGCTATTTCAAAACATCTCTGGGTAGTTATGTGAAAGGAGAACTAGATGGAAGACAGTAACACCCTCTTCAAAAGAAAAACAACTGATTGTGGAATCAGAGTAAATGAGGTTGTGTGTCACGACTGTAATTGAGGAGCCATTTTGAGGGAGACGTGTTGAGATAAGACTGTGTGGAATATGAAGACACACAACAACAACGTCCTCATCATTAAAACAGGAACACCACACAACAGAAACACAACATCGTATCCATCTCTCCAACACCCCTCCCTCCTCCTCCTCCCCTGCCCCCACCCTTCCCCCTTCCTCCCCTGCCCCCACCCTTCCCCCTTCCCCCCCTCCTCCCCCCGTCCTCCCCTTATGGGCATTGCGATGGCAATGCCCATGGCATTGCGATTGGATACTGTGATTTTATAGAGATGGAAAACAAACTGGGGTTTTTGGTGCAGCTACAAGACAACTAGCGCAAAAAAATAACATTGCGATATATTCAAAACGATGCGCTAGAACGTCCCGATATGCAACTGTAGTGATTTCCACCCCCGTCACTAGCGAGTGTGATGAGCAGAGCGCCAGGCTCTCTGTCTCTCTGTCTGTCCGTCTGTGAGGAGGTGAAATGACTGGGTTGACAGCACGGCCGCATCACAAACGGCACCCTACTCCCTTTATAGCGCACAACCCTACGGGGGGGGCCTGGTCAAAAGTAGTGCACTATCTAGGGAAGAGGTTGCCATTAAGGGACACGGTCAGAGAGATGAAATGAGTGGGCTTGACAGCTGGTCTCCACGGGTTCCAAGCTGGGTCAGGGGCTGGGCAGTGAGCCAGAAGCAGGGCCCTGGTCTGAATAGCAATCACTGCATCACACAGGTGACAGACACCTTAGTCTAGGAGCCAAAGTACGTCCCAAACCCCTATTCCCTATAGTAAGACCCTCTGGGGCCATGGTCAAAAAGCAGTGCGCTTCAAAGGGGAATAGGGTGTCAATTAGGACGTAGTCAAGAGCCAGCGAGGCAGCCAGCCAGCGAGGCAGCCAGCCAGCGAGGCAGCCAGCCAGCCAGCGAGGCAGCCAGCCAGTCAGCCAGCCTGCCAGCGAGCGAGCGAGGCAGCCAGCGAGCGAGCGAGGCAGCCAGCGAGGCAGCCAGCCAGCGGGCAGCCAGCCAGCGAGGCAGCCAGCCAGCCAGCGAGGCAGCCAGCGAGGCAGCCAGCCAGCCAGTCAGCCAGTCAGCCAGCCAGCCAGCCAGCCAGCCAGTCAGCCAGCGAGGCAGCCAGCGAGCGAGCGAGGCAGCCAGCGAGGCAGCCAGCCAGCGGGCAGCCAGCCAGCGAGGCAGCCAGCCAGCCAGCGAGGCAGCCAGCGAGGCAGCCAGCCAGCCAGTCAGCCAGTCAGCCAGCCAGCCTGCCAGCGAGGCAGCCAGCGAGCGAGCGAGGCAGCCAGCGAGGCAGCCAGCGAGGCAGCCAGCGAGGCAGCCAGCCAGCCAGCCAGCCAGCGAGGCAGCCAGCCAGCCAGCGAGGCAGCCAGCCAGCCAGCGAGGCAGCCAAGCCAGCCAGCGAGGCAGCCAGCCAGCGAGGCAGCCAGCTAGCCAGCCAGCCAGATGGGATATTGAATACGAGACGTCTGGTATTATTATCCTTGTGACTGAACACAGACGGTTTCAAGTTCCCCTGACCTGAGAAGGTGTGTTCATAGAGCTGACCGCTTCAAGTTCCCCTGACCAGCTCCTCCGACCCAGTCCCCCCCGGCTCCTCCAAACTAGTCCCCCCCGACCTAGTCCCCCCACCGCCTCCTCCGACCCAGTCCCGCACCGCCTCCTCCGACCCAGTCCCCCACCGCCTCCTCCGACCCAGTCCCCCACCGCCTCCTCCGACCCAGTCCCCCACCGCCTCCTCCGACCCAGTCCCCCACCGCCTCCTCCGACCCAGTCCCCCACCGCCTCCTCCGACCCAGTCCCCCACCGCCTCCTCCGACCCAGTCCCCCACCGCCTCCTCCGACCCAGTCCCCCACCGCCTCCTCCGACCCAGTCCCGCACCGCCTCCTCCGACCCAGTCCCGCACCGCCTCCTCCGACCCAGTCCCGCACCGCCTCCTCCGACCCAGTCCCCCACCGCCTCCTCCGACCCAGTCCCCCACCGCCTCCTCCGACCCAGTCCCCCACCGCCTCCTCCGACCCAGTCCCGCACCGCCTCCTCCGACCCAGTCCCGCACCGCCTCCTCCGACCCAGTCCCGCACCGCCTCCTCCGACCCAGTCCCGCACCGCCTCCTCCGACCCAGTCCCGCACCGCCTCCTCCGACCCAGTCCCCCACCGCCTCCTCCGACCCAGTCCCGCACCGCCTCCTCCGACCCAGTCCCCCACCGCCTCCTCCGACCCAGTCCCCCCCCTAGTCTCTTCAAATCATCAAAAAGTTGCATGGTGGAGAAACCTGAAAATCTAATAATCTGTGCTGTTTGCTGTTGCTTCCTAACCTGTTGACGCGTTGTGTTCAGTCGTTGCCATGGAAACAAGAAGGAAACTATCTGTCCAGCGGGCGGCGTGCAGCAGAGTAGTTTTCAACATGACAGTCATGAACACTGGTTCCTCACTGACACACTACACTACACTACACTGACACACACACTACACTACACTACACTACACTACACTGATACACACACACACACACACACTACACACACTACACACACTACACTGATACACACTACACTGACACACACACACACACTACACACACTACACTACACTACACTACACTGACACACACACTACACTACACTGATACACTACACTGATACACTACACTACACTGACACACTACACTACACTGACACACTACACTACACTGACACACACACTACACTGACACACACACTACACTGACACACACACTACACTGACACACACACTACACTACACTGACACACACTACACTACACTGACACACACTACACTACACTGACACACACTACACTACACTGACACACACTACACTACACTGACACACACTACACTACACTGACACACACTACACTACACTGACACACACACTACACTACACTGACACACACACTACACTACACTGACACACACACTACACTACACTGACACACACACTACACTACACTGACACACACACTACACTACACTGACACACACACTACACTACACTACACTACACTGACACACACACTACACTACACTACACTACACTGACACACACTACACTGACACACACACACACACAACTACACTACACTGACACACACACTACACTACACTACACTGATACACACTACACTACACTGATACACACTACACTGACACACACACACACACTACACTACACTGACACACACACTACACTACACTGATACACTACACTACACTGATACACTACACTGACACACACACTACACTGACACACACACTACACTGACACACACACTACACTGATACACACTACACTACACTGATACACACTACACTACACTGATACACACTACACTGACACACTCTACACTACACTGACACACACTACACTACACTGACACACACACTACACTGACACACACACTACACTGACACACACACTACACTACACTGACACACACACTACACTGACACACACACTACACTGACACACACACTACACTGACACACACACTACACTGACACACACACTACACTGACACACACACTACACTGACACACACACTACACTGACACACACACTACACTGACACACACACTACACTGACACACACACTACACTGACACACACACTACACTGACACACACACTACACTGACACACACACTACACTGACACACACACTACACTGACACACACTACACTGACACACACTACACTGATACACACTACACTACACTGACACACACACACACGTCCACCTCACAGTGAAGTGAAGGCTCCTGCTGTCGACTCTATTCATCACACAGGTGAGCCTGCATCCCAAATGGCTTCCCATTCCTTAAGGGCCTGGGTCAAAACGAGTGCACTATATAGGGTATAGGGTCAAAACGAGTGCACTATATAGGGTATAGGGTTAAGGGCCTGGGTCAAAACAAGTGCACTATATAGGGTATAGGGTTAAGGGCCTGGGTCAAAACGAGTGCACTATATAGGGTACAGGGTTAAGGGCCTGGGTCAAAACGAGTGCACTATATAGGGTATAGGGTTAAAACGTGTGCACTATATAGGGTATAGGGTTAAGGGCCTGGGTCAAAACGAGTGCACTATATAGGGTATAGGGTCAAAACGAGTGCACTATATAGGGTACAGGGTTAAGGGCCTGGGTCAAAACGAGTGCACTATATAGGGTATACGGTTAAGGGCCTGGGTCAAAACGAGTGCACTATATAGGGTACAGGGTGACATTTGGAAGACAAACACACAGTCAGCTAAAGCTGCCTACGACTACAGCAAACCAGCCAGTGATGGAGCCACAGACTGCAGCAAACCAACCGGTGATGGAGCCATTTCCATGTTGGGTCAGAAGGACCCCGACTGTGTCAAACAGAGAGAGACTGTAACTAATAACTCAAGCAGAACAGTGTAGTGGCACATAGATCACTGATACTGTTTTAGAAAGCAACTCACAAACACACATCCAAAACAATTCAGAGAACTGCAGGAATAAATTAACAGTTGATCTGACAGATACTTTTATAAATATATATATTAAAATTAAAAATACATTTAAAAGGCTAACAGCGTACTACTCCCCGGTGCACAGATCCAGGTACTCCCCCCCCCCCCCCCCTCTCTCTTTGATAAAACCTCTCCTGAAGCTTTTTCATTGTTTCATATGTCT
Source organism: Oncorhynchus gorbuscha (assembly GCF_021184085.1). NCBI lineage: Eukaryota > Metazoa > Chordata > Actinopteri > Salmoniformes > Salmonidae > Oncorhynchus > Oncorhynchus gorbuscha. The sequence continues at coordinate 555,134 of NW_025745371.1, read as the reverse complement.
TGTTTTTTTTTGGGGGGGGGGGTCTCTCCATTTTAAAAAGGGAGGGAAACGGTCTCAGTGTTAACTGCACCGTTAGTGGAGGGAGACGTGTTGTGATCAACCAGAACCACAACTGGCAGGTCCTATAATTGCCTCTCCAGAAAAATGGTTCTGTTCATTAAGCACACTGCTGCACTGCCTACCAATCAGGGAGAACCGCTGGGCACTGCCTACCAATCAGGGAGAACCGCTGGGGTGATGTATCCCAACTGGCTCCCTATTCCCTTTATAGGGCACTACTATAGACCCTATTCCCATTATAGGGCCCTACTTTAGACCCGATTCCCTTTATAGGGCACTACTTTTGATCAACGCTCCCTGTCACTAACTGACCTCCCCCCTATAGATGTTACCAGCCCTGTCACTAACTGACCCCCTATAGATGTTACCAGCCCTGTCACTAACTGACCCCCCTATAGATGTTACCAGCCCTGTCACTAACTGACCTCCCCTATAGATGTTACCAGCCCTGTCACTAACTGACCTCCCCTATAGATGGTACCAGCCCTGTCACAAACTGACCCCCCATTTATTCTGCTTGAATGCTCAGTTGTTCCTTTCTGTCTCTCTCCTGTACACACACACACACACACCTGAGAGCTGCTATTCAGCACATCTGAGGACTAAAGACTCAATCAGCTGGTAGTAATTAGCGGTAATGCCTGTCGTTATGGTTGACCCAACCGTGTTCTGTTTTCTCCACTGGACACACACACACACACACACACACACACACACACACACACACACACACACACACACACACACACACACACACACACACACACACACACACACACACCGAGAGAGAGGGCCAAGCCAGATGGGAGTGGAGATCGTTCCACCCAGGACATCGCCTTCTGAAGGGCGCATCAGAATGCCAGTGACAAATGAGGACACCTGCTCTCTGCATTTCATCCTAATCTGGTCAGCGGCATTCTGGGGATTTCTGACACAGTGAACGGCAGCTCGAGTTAAGGCTTTATATCATCGGTGTGTGTGTGTGTGTGCGCGTGTCAAATCAAAGTTTATTGGTCACGTACACAGATTTGCAGAGGTTAATCGCAGGTGCAGCGAAATGTCTCTCTGAAATATGCACCGTCCCGGGTTTCTATTTAATTATAATGTTTTTACCCCACAGCGGTTAGTAGTGGCACAACCCTTCAGTATTTATTTGTGTGAAAAACAGAATTATGGCAAACAGCCATTACTGTAATTAAAGACTGCAGGGCATTTTCACAGCTCAAGACGCATCAGTAACAGGGGCGGGGGCTCGCTAAAGGTGATATTTCCTCAACTTAATTCTCCTTTCAGAAATGCAACTCTTACGGACAGATCCAAGAACACCGTTTAGACATTTAAAAAAAAACACATTGTCTTCTTTCTTTGTGCTAATTGTTGTAAACATGTCTGTTTGAATGTTATGGTGAGGGGGGGGGGTTGTATATTGAAAACGAGCCCCAGACACTAGGAAGTTCTGAAATCTGCAGCTCTTTTAAATGTCACAACTTCTGATAGAGAAACTCGTTTCCTTTGTTATTTTGTGGTGTTACAGCACCACCTAGTGGTCGAATCATGTCACTTCACCTGAAGGCAATAAACCAAAATATATGGTCCTCCGAATTAAAGTCCTACTCTTCATCTCCTCCTTTGTAAATATTTGGATCCAAACCAGCCAGTAGCCAGGTGGGGGGGGGGTGTAATTGCTAAGGATCATCCAAATCAACTGAAATGACCTTACAGAGGTAGAATAAGGATTAACCTATCATAGAGAGGCCTCAGCTGGCGGGCAGCTTCCCCCCACGACACAGCTGAACGAGACACCTCTAGAGTGTAGACTAGTGGTTAGAGAGGAGGGGCGGCAGCGTAGCCTAGTGGTTAGAGTGTAGAGGCGGCAGGGTAGCCTAGTGGTTAGAGTGTAGAGGCGGCAGGGTAGACTAGTGGTTAGAGAGGAGGGGCGGCAGCGTAGCCTAGTGGTTAGAGTGTAGAGGCGGCAGGGTAGACTAGTGGTTAGAGAGGAGGGGCGGCAGCGTAGCCTAGTGGTTAGAGTGGACTGACATTACAACCGGGGAGACACCTCTATAAACGTAGAAGACTGACATTACAACCGGGGAGACACCTCTATAGAGGTAGAAGACTGACATTACAACCGGGGAGACACCTCTATAGAGGTAGAAGACTGACATTACAACCGGGGAGACACCTCTATAGAGGTAGCAGACTGACATTACAACCGGGGAGACACCTCTATAGACGTAGAAGACTGACATTACAACCGGGAGGCCGTTTGTAAAAATGTAGAAAACAACGATGATACAACTTCAAAAACAAAACAACCCAGCGACAACACATCATCACGAGGAAGATGATTGATGAAGAGTGTGGTCATGTAGCGAGGGCGACTCTGGGAACCAGCCAGAGTCGTATCTACTGGACTCCTCCTCCTTCACAGTGTGTTTATCATCCACGTGGACGCCTCAGCAGCTTCACAGTTCAGAGTAGTGGCCAGTCGCCCTCACTAGAAGCCCTCCGCCGCCTCTCCCCTGCATTCCCTCACTAGGAGCCCTCACTAGGAGCCCTCCGCCGCCTCTCCCCTGCATTCCCTCACTAGGAGCCCTCCGCCGCCTCTCCCCTGCATTCCCTCACTAGGAGCCCTCACTAGGAGCCCTCCGCCGCCTCTCCCCTGCATTCCCTCACTAGGAGCCCTCACTAGGAGCCCTCCGCCGCCTCTCCCCTGCATTCCCTCACTAGGAGCCCTCCGCCGCCTCTCCCCTGCATTCCCTCACTAGGAGCCCTCCGCCGCCTCTCCCCTGCATTCCCTCACTAGGAGCCCTCCGCCGCCTCTCCCCTGCATTCCCTCACTAGGAGCCCTCCGCAGCCTCTCCCCTGCATTCCCTCACTAGGAGCCCTCCGCAGCCTCTCCCCTGCATTCCCTCACTAGGAGCCCTCACTAGGAGCCCTCCGCCGCCTCTCCCCTGCATTCCCTCACTAGGAGCCCTCACTAGGAGCCCTCCGCCGCCTCTCCCCTGCATTCCCTCACTAGGAGCCCTCACTAGGAGCCCTCCGCAGCCTCTCCCCTGCATTCCCTCACTAGGAGCCCTCCGCAGCCTCTCCCCTGCATTCCCTCACTAGGAGCCCTCACTAGGAGCCCTCCGCCGCCTCTCCCCTGCATTCCCTCACTAGGAGCCCTCACTAGGAGCCCTCCGCCGCCTCTCCCCTGCATTCCCTCACTAGGAGCCCTCCGCCGCCTCTCCCCTGCATTCCCTCACGAGCGTCATGTGACTCCTCAAATGGTGTGTGTTCCGTGTTCCAAATGGCACCCTAATTCCCTACATAGTGCACTACTTTTGACCAGGGTGTGTAAGGTTGCGGTTGAAAGTAGTGCACTATAAAAAAATCAAGGGAAAAGGGAGGCATTTCAGACCCACCGTCTGCCCGAGGCATTTCAGACCGAGCGTCTGCCCGAGGCATTTCAGACCGAGCGTCTGCCCGAGGCATTTCAGACCGAGCGTCTGCCCGAGGCATTTCAGACCGAGCGTGACTCATTGACGGCAGCTTTGAAGACTGTTTTGTTTCCTCTCGTTAAGTTTCAGTCCTGTTAGTGTGGTTGTTACTGGTCATCACCTGACTCAACATTAAATCACACAAATCTCAAGTCTTATTTGCAGTTGCCATGGCGGCATCCCAGTAGCAGAGAGCTCCTGTAAATATGTACATATTTAAAAAAAATAATAAAAAAATGTATGGTTTTAACTTGTGTTTATAAAAAATAAACTGTTCTGTTTTTGATAACATTGAGTTTAATTGCATATTTCTCTCCTCTCCTGCAGACTACTGGTCAACTGTGTGTTCCTGGTTCTAGTCTCCTGCAGACTACTGGTCAACTGTGTGTTCCTGGTTCTAGTCTCCTGCAGACTACTGGTCAACTGTGTGTTCCTGGTTCTAGTCAACTGTGTGTTCCTCTGTGTGTTCCTCTGTGTGTTCCTCTGTGTGTTCCTCTGTGTGTTCCTCTGTGTGTTCCTCTGTGTGTTCCTCTGTGTGTTCCTCTGTGTGTTCCTCTGTGTGTTCCTCTGTGTGTTCCTCTGTGTGTTCCTCTGTGTGTTCCTCTGTGTGTTCCTCTGTGTGTTCCTCTGTGTGTTCCTCTGTGTGTTCCTCTGTGTGTTCCTCTGTGTGTTCCTCTGTGTGTTCCTCTGTGTGTTCCTGGTTCTCCGATGTTGTTTCCATGTGTACTATCTGCAGTACATCGATTGTTGTCATTGATTTGCTCCCCATTTCGTCACACGGGGTAAGACGTGAGGATCTGTTTTAAACACACCCATAGTGCTCTGATCAAAAGTAGTGCCCTATAGAGGGAACAGGGCGCCACTAAAGTAGTGCCCTATAGAGGGAACAGGGCGCCACTAAAGTAGTGCCCTATATAGGGAACAGGGCGCCACTAAAGTAGTGCCCTATATAGGGAACAGGGCGCCACTAAAGTAGTGCCCTATATAGGGAACAGGGCGCCACTATAGTAGTGCCCTATAGAGGGAACAGGGCGCCACTAAAGTAGTGCCCTATAGAGGGAACAGGGCGCCACTAAAGTAGTGCCCTATAGAGGGAACAGGGCGCCACTAAAGTAGTGCCCTATAGAGGGAACAGGGCGCCACTAAAGTAGTGCCCTATAGAGGGAACAGGGCGCCACTAAAGTAGTGCCCTATAGAGGGAACAGGGCGCCACTAAAGTAGTGCCCTATAGAGGGAACAGGGCGCCACTAAAGTAGTGCCCTATAGAGGGAACAGGGCGCCACTAAAGTAGTGCCCTATAGAGGGAACAGGGCGCCACTAAAGTAGTGCCCTATATAGGGAACAGGGCGCCACTAAAGTAGTGCCCTATAGAGGGAACAGGGCGCCACTAAAGTAGTGCCCTATAGAGGGAACAGGGCGCCACTAAAGTAGTGCCCTATAGAGGGAACAGGGCGCCACTATAGTAGTGCCCTATAGAGGGAACAGGGCGCCACTAAAGTAGTGCCCTATAGAGGGAACAGGGCGCCACTAAAGTAGTGCCCTATAGAGGGAACAGGGTGCCACTATAGTAGTGCCCTATAGAGGGAACAGGGCGCCACTATAGTAGTGCCCTATAGAGGGAACAGGGCGCCACTAAAGTAGTGCCCTATAGAGGGAACAGGGCGCCACTAAAGTAGTGCCCTATAGAGGGAACAGGGCGCCACTAAAGTAGTGCCCTATAGAGGGAACAGGGCGCCACTAAAGTAGTGCCCTATATAGGGAACAGGGCGCCACTATAGTAGTGCCCTATAGAGGGAACAGGGCGCCACTAAAGTAGTGCCCTATAGAGGGAACAGGGCGCCACTATAGTAGTGCCCTATAGAGGGAACAGGGCGCTATCTGGGACCTCTGTTAAATCATAGCTGTTCACTATCCCACATTCAACTTGATTTAATCTTGTTCTGATTTCAGGGTGAACTAGTGGTTAATTGACCAAGCGGTTCTCTCACATCCCACAGAGAGGCTGTGTATCGATCTCAGCCTCTGGGAAATTAGACAGGAAGTTCAGAACAGTCAAAGTCACGTCATTCATGAAATTGGATAAAACCAGATCAAAGTACGACGACCAAAGTTTGAAAACGGACTGTTGCTCCTACATCGATAAAGTTAAATCAGAACGTTCCTGACTCAGACCCCACACTGTTACCAACAGACAGAGACTCAGACCCCACACTGTTACCAACAGACAGACAGAGACTCAGACCCCACACTGTTACCAACAGAGACAGAGACTCAGACCCCACACTGTTACCAACAGACAGAGAGACTCAGACCCCACACTGTTACCAACAGACAGAGACTCAGACCCCACACTGTTACCAACAGACAGACAGAGAGACTCAGACCCCACACTGTTACCAACAGACAGAGACTCAGACCCCACACTGTTACCAACAGACAGACAGAGACTCAGACCCCACACTGTTACCAACAGACAGAGACTCAGACCCCACACTGTTACCAACAGACAGAGACTCAGACCCCACACTGTTACCAACAGACAGAGAGAGAGACTCAGACCCCACACTGTTACCAACAGACAGAGACTCAGACCCCACACTGTTACCAACAGACAGACAGAGACTCAGACCCCACACTGTTACCAACAGACAGAGAGAGAGACTCAGACCCCACACTGTTACCAACAGACAGAGAGACTCAGACCCCACACTGTTACCAACAGACAGAGAGACTCAGACCCCACACTGTTACCAACAGACAGAGAGAGAGACTCAGACCCCACACTGTTACCAACAGACAGAGACTCAGACCCCACACTGTTACCAACAGACAGAGGTTCAGACCCCACACTGTTACCAACAGACAGAGAGAGAGACTCAGACCCCACACTGTTACCAACAGACAGACAGAGACTCAGACCCCACACTGTTACCAACAGACAGAGACTCAGACCCCACACTGTTACCAACAGACAGAGAGAGAGACTCAGACCCCACACTGTTACCAACAGACAGAGAGAGAGACTCAGACCCCACACTGTTACCAACAGACAGAGACTCAGACCCCACACTGTTACCAACAGACAGACAGAGACTCAGACCCCTCACTGTTACCAACAGACAGAGACTCAGACCCCACACTGTTACCAACAGACAGACAGAGACTCAGACCCCACACTGTTACCAACAGAGACAGAGACTCAGACCCCACACTGTTACCAACAGACAGAGAGACTCAGACCCCACACTGTTACCAACAGACAGAGACTCAGACCCCACACTGTTACCAACAGACAGACAGAGAGACTCAGACCCCACACTGTTACCAACAGACAGAGAGACTCAGACCCCACACTGTTACCAACAGACAGACAGAGACTCAGACCCCACACTGTTACCAACAGACAGAGACTCAGACCCCACACTGTTACCAACAGACAGAGACTCAGACCCCACACTGTTACCAACAGACAGAGAGAGAGACTCAGACCCCACACTGTTACCAACAGACAGAGACTCAGACCCCACACTGTTACCAACAGACAGACAGAGACTCAGACCCCACACTGTTACCAACAGACAGAGAGAGACTCAGACCCCACACTGTTACCAACAGACAGAGAGACTCAGACCCCACACTGTTACCAACAGACAGAGAGACTCAGACCCCACACTGTTACCAACAGACAGAGAGAGAGACTCAGACCCCACACTGTTACCAACAGACAGAGACTCAGACCCCACACTGTTACCAACAGACAGAGGTTCAGACCCCACACTGTTACCAACAGACAGAGAGAGAGACTCAGACCCCACACTGTTACCAACAGACAGACAGAGACTCAGACCCCACACTGTTACCAACAGACAGAGACTCAGACCCCACACTGTTACCAACAGACAGAGAGAGAGACTCAGACCCCACACTGTTACCAACAGACAGAGAGAGAGACTCAGACCCCACACTGTTACCAACAGACAGAGACTCAGACCCCACACTGTTACCAACAGACAGACAGAGACTCAGACCCCTCACTGTTACCAACAGACAGAGACTCAGACCCCACACTGTTACCAACAGACAGACAGAGACTCAGACCCCACACTGTTACCAACAGAGACAGAGACTCAGACCCCACACTGTTACCAACAGACAGAGAGACTCAGACCCCACACTGTTACCAACAGACAGAGACTCAGACCCCACACTGTTACCAACAGACAGACAGAGAGACTCAGACCCCACACTGTTACCAACAGACAGAGACTCAGACCCCACACTGTTACCAACAGACAGACAGAGACTCAGACCCCACACTGTTACCAACAGACAGACAGAGACTCAGACCCCACACTGTTACCAACAGACAGAGAGAGAGACTCAGACCCCACACTGTTACCAACAGACAGAGACTCAGACCCCACACTGTTACCAACAGACAGACAGAGACTCAGACCCCACACTGTTACCAACAGACAGAGAGAGAGACTCAGACCCCACACTGTTACCAACAGACAGAGAGACTCAGACCCCACACTGTTACCAACAGACAGAGAGAGAGACCCCACACTGTTACCAACAGACAGAGAGAGAGACTCAGACCCCACACTGTTACCAACAGACAGAGAGAGAGAGACTCAGACCCCACACTGTTACCAACAGACAGAGACTCAGACCCCACACTGTTACCAACAGACAGACAGAGAGACTCAGACCCCACACTGTTACCAACAGACAGACAGAGAGACTCAGACCCCACACTGTTACCAACAGACAGACAGAGAGACTCAGACCCCACACTGTTACCAACAGACAGAGAGACTCAGACCCCACACTGTTACCAACAGACAGAGAGACTCAGACCCCACACTGTTACCAACAGACAGACAGAGACTCAGACCCCACACTGTTACCAACAGACAGAGAGAGAGACTCAGACCCCACACTGTTACCAACAGACAGAGACTCAGACCCCACACTGTTACCAACAGACAGAGACTCAGACCCCACACTGTTACCAACAGACAGAGAGAGAGACTCAGACCCCACACTGTTACCAACAGACAGAGACTCAGACCCCACACTGTTACCAACAGACAGAGAGACTCAGACCCCACACTGTTACCAACAGACAGAGAGACTCAGACCCCACACTGTTACCAACAGACAGACAGAGACTCAGACCCCACACTGTTACCAACAGACAGAGACTCAGACCCCACACTGTTACCAACAGACAGAGAGAGAGACTCAGACCCCACACTGTTACCAACAGACAGAGAGAGAGACTCAGACCCCACACTGTTACCAACAGACAGAGAGAGAGACTCAGACCCCACACTGTTACCAACAGACAGAGACTCAGACCCCACACTGTTACCAACAGACAGACAGAGACTCAGACCCCTCACTGTTACCAACAGACAGAGAGACTCAGACCCCACACTGTTACCAACAGACAGAGACTCAGACCCCACACTGTTACCAACAGACAGAGACTCAGACCCCACACTGTTACCAACAGACAGAGACTCAGACCCCACACTGTTACCAACAGACAGAGAGAGACTCAGACCCCACACTGTTACCAAGAGACAGAGAGAGACTCAGACCCCACACTGTTACCAACAGACAGAGAGAGACTCAGACCCCACACTGTTACCAACAGACAGACAGAGAGACTCAGACCCCACACTGTTACCAACAGACAGAGAGAGAGACTCAGACCCCACACTGTTACCAACAGACAGAGAGACTCAGACCCCACACTGTTACCAACAGACAGACAGAGAGACTCAGACCCCACACTGTTACCAACAGACAGACAGAGAGACTCAGACCCCACACTGTTACCAACAGACAGAGAGACTCAGACCCCACACTGTTACCAACAGACAGACAGAGAGACTCAGACCCCACACTGTTACCAACAGACAGACAGAGACTCAGACCCCACACTGTTACCAACAGACAGAGACTCAGACCCCACACTGTTACCAACAGACAGAGAGACTCAGACCCCACACTGTTACCAACAGACAGACAGAGACTCAGACCCCACACTGTTACCAACAGACAGAGACTCAGACCCCACACTGTTACCAACAGACAGAGAGACTCAGACCCCACACTGTTACCAACAGACAGACAGAGACTCAGACCCCACACTGTTACCAACAGACAGAGAGACTCAGACCCCACACTGTTACCAACAGACAGAGAGACTCAGACCCCACACTGTGACCTGGAGTCCTGGCTCAAGTTCAGCAGGCTTAATGTGGGACCAATCCGACTAATGACATCACCACGGTCAGTCAGTCACAGCCAGCAGCTACAGTACAGGGAGGGAGGCAAGACACTTAAGAGGGACACAGAGAACCACACACACACAGACAACAGAACCACACACACACAACAGAACCACAGAGACGACACAGAGAACCACACACACACAGACAACAGAACCACACAGAGACGACACAGAGAACCACACACACACAAACAACAGAACCACACACACACACACACACACAACAGAACCACACACACAACAGAACCACACAGAGACGACACAGAAACCCACACACACAGAGACAGACGTAGAACAGACCACACACACACAACAGAACCACACAGAGACGACACAGAAACCCACACACACAGATAGAAAACCACACACACACAGAAACACACACAGAACCACACACAGAACCACACACAGACGACACAGAAAACTACACACAGACACACACACAGACACACACACAGAACCACACACAGAACCACACACAGAACCACACACAGAACCACACACAGAACCACACAAGGAGGGACGGCAGTCGCAGTAAGTATTCTTGTCTGAGCCAGAACGGCCCACAGGGCAGGAGCCCATGACCTGTAGTGTGAGGCAGCTTGATGAACTCCCTCTGGACCAGACACTAGTCTACGACAGGAGCCCATGTCCTGTAGTGTGAGGCAGCTTGATGAACTCCCTCTGGACCAGACACTAGTCTACAGCAGGAGCCCGTGTCCTGTAGTGTGAGGCAGCTTGATGAACTCCCTCTGGACCAGACACTAGTCTACAGCAGGAGCCCGTGTCCTGTAGTGTGAGGCAGCTTGATGAACTCCCTCTGGACCAGACACTAGTCTACGGCAGGAGCCCATGTCCTGTAGTGTGAGGCAGCTTGATGAACTCCCTCTGGACCAGACACTAGTCTACGGCAGGCGGTGGCGAGGTCAAAGTGCTGTTTAAACAACCAGAGGTCAAAGTGCTGTTTAAACAACCAGACACTAGTCTACGGCAGGCGGTGGCGAGGTCAAAGTGCTGTTTAAACAACCAGAGGTCAAAGTGCTGTTTAAACAACCAGACACTAGTCTACGGCAGGAGGTCACTAGGTCAAAGTGCTGTTTAAACAACCAGACACTAGTCTACGGCAGGAGGTCAAAGTGCTGTTTAAACAACCAGACACTAGTCTACAGCAGGAGCCCATGTCCTGTAGTGTGAGGCAGCTTGATGAACTCCCTCTGGACCAGACACTAGTCTACGGCAGGCGGTCGCGAGGTCAAAGTGCTGTTTAAACAACCAGAGGTCAAAGTGCTGTTTAAACAACCAGACACTCAAGGTCACCAGGTCAAAGTGCTGTTTAAACAACCAGACACTAGTCTACAGGAGGAGGTCACGAGGTCAAAGTGCTGTTTAAACAACCAGACACTAGTCTACAGGAGGAGGTCACGAGGTCAAAGTGTTGTTTAAACAACCAGACACTAGTCTACGGCAGGAGGTCACTAGGTCAAAGTGCTGTTTAAACAACCAGACACTAGTCTACGGCAGGAGGTCAAAGTGTTGTTTAAACAACCAGACACTAGTCTATGGCAGGAGGTCAAAGTGCTGTTTAAACAACCAGACACTAGTCTACGGCTGGAGGTCAAAGTGCTGTTTAAACGAACAGACACTTGTCTACGGCAGGAGGTCACTAGGTCAAAGTGCTGTTTAAACAACCAGACACTAGTCTACGGCAGGAGGTCACTAGGTCAAAGTGCTGTTTAAACAACCAGAGGTCAAAGCGTTGCTGAGAATAAACAAGTTGGAGGTACACAACTATAATTATAACTCAGTTCACACAGTACACAGCTACAGTCCAAATATGTTCTGACTCGCTATACTGTCTCCGGAACATTCTCAGGGAAAGAGAGAGAACCTACTGCCAACAAGGAAGTCCACACTCCAGAATCCTCTAGCATGACATAACCATGGCAACACCCCAGTTGACATTCCCTGGGCTTTATTCTGTTATGTTTAATTCCCTCCAACAATGTCACAGGGATCCCTGGCCTTCAAGAAGACCCCCCCCCAAACTTAACATTCGGGGGGGTTGCATCCCAAATAGAAACTTATTTACTATACGGTGCACTTCACACCATAGTACAACGTCTCTGGGGGAAAAAAAAAAAAAACATTTTTACCGCCCAGATTGCGCTAAACGAGTGTGTGTTTGAGTGTCACATTACCACGGTACTTAACAGATTAGAAGAGGACCCAGGGAACTCAGGAGAAGACTCTCATAATGATTAAAACTGTAATCTAGGGCAGCAGTGTAATAGACTGTCAGCAATTCCATTTGAAAAGGTAGCATAAACCTCTGGCTGACGGAGGAAGCTCAGAATATACATCCAAATGGACCCCTATTTACATAAGGCTCTGGTCCAAAGTAGTGCACTAAATAGGGAATATGGTGTCGTTTGGAACAAAGGCCTTATTTCCAACTTCTGCAGTCGGCTGCTGCGTATTTGCATTAGATTAGAATTAAAAAGTCAGAGAAGAGAGAGACAGAGAGACAGAGAGACAGAGAGGAGATACTCCATTAGTTTTGTGTCACTCATAAAATGTCATTAACATTTGGTCGGCCCGTGATCTGCTGCCTAAAGAGGAAAGAACCATTTCTCTAAGATGAAAGAAGACCTTATAAAAACAGTTCCTAAGACAAGCATCAATGCTTCTCTTCAATACTGGCACAGGTGACAACGCAAATTAATCAAAGTGTTTAAAAAAAATATGTAGAATTTAACCTGGCTGCAGAATAAACTGAAACATTGTTGCTGAAAATAATTTTTTAAATAAAGGTGAAGCAATGAAAAAGGAATGTGTGGAAGTCGGAACCCTTGAATTAGAATCATCATTAGACTCATTCTGATTCTAGAAGTGGAACATCTGAAAGACTGATGTCTGGTGTGGAAGGAGCCGTCTCAAATGGCCCCTATTCCCTATACAGAACACTACTTCTGACCAGTCAAGCCCAAGGAGAGGTCAAACCTTATTTGTCCACGTGGTGTCGAGAAAGACGGAGCAGAGCAGACAGACAACGTCGGTCAATAGAGTACAGAGGCAGTGGGATTTACAACTAGCTACTTATCCCCTGGCTAATTTAACATGTTGATACGGCCCAGCTTGTCTGAGGCAAAGCATATACAACCACCACAACGTAATGCTGGACTGTATAGACCTGGATCTGGGATATCAACAATACTTCTGTGTCCTGAACTGACTGAATATCCAACATTGTTATTTTAACATTAGTCAGCTACCACACCCTTAGTGAAGTACCTCAACCTCTGAGTTGAATCGACACTTAACATTGTTTACATTCTTAAGCCCTTATGTGTGTGTTCTCTGGTGTTGCATGCTGGTCTTAGTTTGCTGAAATCCAAACAACGTTTTGTAAAGGTAACCTGTAACGTCCAGTAATGGATACCACAAATCTCAGGTTTACAATCTGTAGCTATGTTTGACTGTATGATATATTACACACGACCATTAGAAAAGGAGAGACAAATGTCTCTTTCATTTGAAGAGAGAGAAAGAGAGAGAGACATAAGAGACAGAGAGAGAGAGATAGAGAGAGAGACAGAGTGGGCTTTGGAGCATTTGGCACAGAGCAAATCCTTGTAAAATGATTAATGTCTACGTTTTACATTATCAGTGGGAGAAGAAAAAACAGGGATTTAAGCACAATGTGAGTGCAGACAAGACAGATTGACTCTCAAAACAAAAATCAGTACATGAATGTCAATTATTAGCAGGTTTACCGGAACAAGTATTTAACTACCAAAGCCTGAATCATTGCAGAGTGGATGATGGGCAAAACGCATTGTCAAAAAGTCACTTCAGCTCGTCCTGAGAGTTTTAATGTTACACAATCCAGGGTGAGTTGTTTCACTTTGAGTTAAACTGTGTCGAGTCAGTGATCGTTTTTTTTAATAAAAAAGGCCTCTATCTCTCTACTTACAAACTTTGGTTTACGGTCTCCATCCTCGCCTCCAGACGATCCACCTTGTCCTCCCTTCTTTCGCTGTTTGTCTCGTGCACTGGACTGAAGATTAGTCCAGTTCTCCATGGCAACTACAGTAGATTAGCTACTCGCTGGCACTACTGTACCCGACCTTTACAAACAAAACAAAACAACGGCGAAACATGCAATACGGTTTGTTGAACAAAAGAGATTATTGGTGGAAAAGTTACTTTAAAACCTGATATCGGGGTACAAAACGAGGAGAGAGAGAGAAAAGCGACTCTTTCAAAGATGCTAACGAGCTAGCTAACTATCACGGTCGGATTTCCTTAATCCAATTTGTAAGCTTTTTCAGGTAGGTTTTTCCTTCCAAGACGTATAGAAAAGATAACAGTCGTTTTTCTTGAATACAATTGTTGAAATATTTGCCAAACGAGGTTGACAAAGGCAGTTAAGCTATCAGAACAACGTTAAAGCGAGTTGATATTTTTCAACAGCTCAAACTTCTGACTTGGGAAAAAAAATTGTTCAGTCCGAAAACCGCGCCACCGGAAGTTGTCGGTGTGACGTCGTTTCATTCTAGCCAATCGTTTTTGCCGACAACGGAAACGCCTTTAATTTTGAGATAAATGATTGGCCGTTTGTCATGTCACTCAATTCCATTCCCATTGATGAAGCAGCCTGATAAAAAAAAACGACGCGGGGAAAAAAGCATGTTGGTTATTAAATCAACAAAGGCTGTTTTGACAAAAATGTTGACAGTTTTACCTTGTAAGACTAAAATTAACATTTTCCCTGAATCAAACTGTTACAAAATCTTACTCTGAATAGTCTGTCGGAATCATCAAACCTTTCTTTGGATATTTTACAATTATTTAGTGGTTTCTTGTAGAGGAATGTATTGCTAGTAGCCGGTCCCAACATAGATCATTGAGGCGCGGTCGGTCGGACAGACATGCAATTTTGGGATGAAAATATTTTCGTTGTCCCTGAGATTATTTGTAAACTGTTGTCTTTCTGCTTTGTATGCGTTAGCCTAATTTTACATACTGTATTTAAATCAGATATTTGACTTTTTTCACACTCAACGACAGTAGTTTACCTCTCCGAGTTGAGCTTGCGAGTTCATGTGCCCCTTACATGTATGTTGTACATGTGTGTCTGGCCTCATTGGAATCGAGTAAATCAAATCAAATGTTATTGGTCACATAAACATGGTTAGCAGATGTTAATGTGAGTGTAGCGAAATGCTTGTGCTTCTAGTTCTGACAATGCAGTAATATCTAACGAGTAATCTAACCTAACAATTCCACAACTACCTTATACACACAAGTGTAAATTAATAAGAATATGTACATAAAGATATATGAATGAGCGATGGTACAGAGCGGCATAGGCAAGATGCAGTAGATGGTATCGAGTATATACATATGAGATGAATAATGTAGGATATGTAAACATATTAAGTGGCATTGTTTAAAGTGACTAGTGATACATCTTTTACATCAATTTCGATTATTAAAGTGGCTGGAGTTGAGTCAGTATGTTGGCAGCAGCCACTCAATGTTAGTGGTGGCTGTTTAACAGTCTGATGGCCTTGAGATAGAAGCTGTTTTTCAGTCGCTCGGTCCCAGCTTTGATGCACCTGTACTGACCTCGCCTTCTGGATGAGAGCGGGGTGAACAGGCAGTGGCTCGGGTGGTTGTTGTCCTTGATGATCTTTATGGCCTTCCTGTGACATTGGGTGGTGTAGGTGTCCTGGATCGCAGGTAGTTTGCCCCCGGGTGTGATGCGTAAAGGCAGACCTCACCACCCTCTGGAGAGCCTTACGGTTGTGGGCGGAGCAGTTGCCGTACCAGGCGGTGATACAGCCCGACAGGATGCTCTCGATTGTGCATCTGTAGAAGTTTGTGAGGGTTTTAGGTGACAATTGGTGAGTATGCTGCCTACACGGCGGACAATCACGTGGCAGTTCACTTTAATATGAAATTAACTTAAATATGATTAGACTGCAGTTTACGACAGTGTCTGTAAAATACATATTGACAATGGAAAGAAGTGGATGGTGCTCAACCAACGTGAGTTGAGATTTAATCAGAAGATAATTGAAAAGGAAGGGGTATAGTATAGTATTTGATTGTATTTTGTCTCTGACTGCAAACCGTCCTCCTAAAAGGTATATCCAATATGCAAAACATATAGCAAGTGTTGCTGTCATCTTCCTTCATGCTTCAAGTTCAGTAGTACCTGCAAGCAATGGCGATCCATCATTCAGGGCAGGTGGGGCCCCACACTTTTAGAAAATAAATAAATACAAATTATATATATATATTATTATTATGTATTTTTGGGGGGGCGGTGGGTTGCCTGTTTTGCATGTTATTTTGGCATTAATATGTGTCCCATATCAGTTTGCAAACAATGTAAAAAAAAATATATATATATATATATATATAATTGAGTTAATAAAGTCACATACAAACATGTTCTCTCTTGTGTTTTCTTGAGTAAGGCAGCTCCAAAACGCAGGTTGTTTTCTTGAGTAAGGCAGCTCCAAAACGCAGGTGTTTCAGTCTAGCTCAGTGCTTTCCTGTGGTGGTGGTGGGAGCGAGACAGCAAAAAATAGGAGCATTGCGCCGTGATTGGCTTGGTGTTCTGTCACTCATGGAGACACTACGTCATCGCCAAGTTTAAGTCCTTATATGGTTAAATATGCAAAATTTATAGTTATATTACAAGTGTCCTTCCAAGAAGGCTGAAGGTCATTGACCACAGATATAATGATGTCAAATCATGTGATATCTACAGTAGTTCTGATTGGACAGATCATGTCAACATCATATTTTCAAAGTCTTAGCTAGCAGTCATCATCATGAATCAAGTCGACAATCTACTGACAAATCATGTTTATTCCTTGTCATATGAAGAGAAATAATGAAGGGGAAATGATAGATAAAATGTATCGGTTCTCATAATGAATAGAAATGATAGATAAAACGTATCGGTTCTTATCGGCCATTGGACATAAAGATTACACAACAAGTTGGAAATCGTAAATTCAACAATGAGTGGTTTGGAAGGAATCAGTGGCTAACTGCAAGCAGTGCAAAGCAACCAGTAGCCTGCTATTCAGTGGAGTGGCTGTGTGGTTTTTTCTCCTAGAGTTCCCACCATACATCCAGAGAAGGCCAGACTATGATGACAAAGTTTGATGACAAAATATGCCCACAAATTACTGCCGCGCCACCTTCCTGTTCAAGTGAGCACAGCACAACAAGGTGAGTCCAAAAATGTCTTGTATGCTGCTGCATAAATGATGTAATATACCAGGGAGATGTGTGTCCTGTAGCTAAGAAAGTAATACTAAGTGTATGTTGTATAGTAAGATGT
This sequence comes from Oncorhynchus gorbuscha, assembly GCF_021184085.1. Lineage (NCBI taxonomy): Eukaryota > Metazoa > Chordata > Actinopteri > Salmoniformes > Salmonidae > Oncorhynchus > Oncorhynchus gorbuscha. The sequence continues at coordinate 537,916 of NW_025745371.1, read as the reverse complement.
TAGTAGCCCATGTGCCTCACCCTAATAATTTGGTTTATTTTCACCTCTTAATTTCGCCTAACGTTACTGCTCTGACTTGGTGGTGCTGCACATGAAGCCTATAACCTGTTTTTGAGAAATGTCATCATCTAATATTGTAAGAGGTTTCATTGCCTGCTTATATGCCCCCTTTATTTATCCTCCGGTTCTGACTTGGTGTACAGGGAAAATACTGTAAGAACAGGCCCACGTTCTGCATTCTGTCACAGTACTTTTCAAAAGTGCTAAACATAGTAGTTATATTTACTACATCAGTCTTACTGTAGCTCGCTCATTAATGTCTTAATCGAAATGACGGATTGCCTCTGCTCATCTTTCCCTAATGCAATAGTTTGTCCATCTCACTTGTCAGTAGAAACCACATTTGTTTAATTAAGCAAGTCCAAAAAACTAGGCTGAATGAATTGTTTCGCTGCCAGACAAGGTGTCAGCTGATAGCCAGGTGTAGCCGTGGTAAGGATTCACTCCATGGTGCTGAACAGACAGCTCCGCTGATGAGACAGCTTTATATTGGCCCTAACAGATTGTGGGCTCTGCTTGTCGCTGTTATAGTGCAATTAATGCATTGTTTAGTGTTGTGTTGTGTCTATGCTGGCATGCATCTAAAAAAAACATGTTTTATAGTTTGCCACACCAAGATTTTTATTTACATGCTAAAATCATCATTGCCTGCGAGATTAGGTGCGTGAGGTCTCAATTTGAATAGAGTAGGCTGTGGCCTATGCATGGATGGAGACGCACCGGGCAGTTACTTTTCCAAGGAAATATACTTCCTAAATAGGCCTATAATTAGGCTATAGTTTACAAAATTACCTAGAAAAGAAATAATGGTCACCCATATTTCATCTTCTGAAAATCCTCCCATTCCTAAAAGGTAGGATATAAAAATAGCTCAAGAAAAGTGCTCAATCTCTCCAACTCGGATCTCTTCAAACTACATCTATCATAGTGGCTGATAGAGCCCAGTAATACAGATAGGCTAATACAATGTGCCACGTGAAAATCTCTCGTATTTTAACCTATTTCTTCAGTTATTTTTTGCGCATTTGATATTGCCTATACAGGGTGCAAAAATGCTGTGACCATGGCTGGCAAGTGACCGTCTAAAATGACATTGCTGGACTGCGGTTGGGTTTGGGACCAGTTCTTGCGGTACCGGGTTGGAGTCGGGACGTAAAGCCAGCTGGTGCGTTATGAAATGCTGTGGGTGCGGGTGGGAGCTGGATTAAGAAATCAGTCCCGGGCAGACCACGAATTAGTTTCTTGTCGCTACCCTGTGGTGCCAATTGAAATGACAGTCTTATAACGCATTATAACGGCACGGCATTAGGTCTCATTCAAATCTGCTTACTCACTCTCAAACCTATAGGCCCGAACTAACTGAATTCCTCGTGGATATGAAATGACTGGATATAGGATAAAACAGTTCAACACAATCTCACGACAAAAAGGGCCTTTCTAACTACAAGTTCACCAGTATCCCAAATTATTAAGCGAAATCAAGCATAGAAAACAGCATTGGTATAATAAAACACGTTTTCCCATAAATTAAGTCGCACGTAAAAATGTGTGTGTGTCTTTTCTCGCAAATTCTGTTCAGAAAGTATTATGTGTAGCCTACTGGTAAAATGTGTGTCTTTTCACACGAATTAAGTAGCACACAAATTCGTGTCTTATCTCACGAATTAATCACGAATTAATCCGCACAAAAACGCACGAAATCTGCTGAAATACATGATGTACATTTATGCACGAATTCAATGTGAGATTGTGTTGAACAGTTCCCCCTAGGATATAAGAGCTTCTGATAAATTACTAAATTGTTCATGTAAATGAGGGTGTAACAGAACAAGTGTGCTGTTGGAGGCAAATGTGTTCACCGTCTCTGTCTCGTGCAGCCGTGCGTTATTCACAGAGACCGGCCTAAAACCACCTGTCACTCAAACCACTGGACCGGAGGCGAACCCCAAGTCAAACACTTCACTACCAAACCATACAAGGATATCAATAATCAATGATTTGTGTACCAGTAATCTTTTGTCAAAGAACAGGACATTGGTTTTTGGGGAGGCGAGAGTTTTAGAATTGATGAGTGAATGATTCTACACCCTCCAGTGTTCCGGGAAGTGCTGGAACTGTCACATGAGTTGACGCTGGAGAGACGAAGCAGGTACGGGGAGTAAAAGCATTTAATCATAACGGACAGAGACGAGACCGGAACAGCGTCACAAACACATTCAAAAGACAAAAACAATACAATGCAGCAGCGGGGAACAGAGCAAGGGAATAGACAATTTCAGGGGAGGGAAATAACATGTGATAAGTGAGTCCAGGTGAGTCCAATAACGCAGATGCGAGTGACGAGGGAGGGCAGGTGTGAGTGATGGATGGCAGGAGTGAGTGATGGATGGCAGGAGCGAGTGATGGATGGCAGGTGTGAGTGATGGATGGCAGGAGTGAGTGATGGATGGCAGGAGCGAGTGATGGATAGCAGGAGCGAGTGATGGATGGCAGGTGTGAGTGATGGATGGCAGGTGTGAGTGATGGATAGCAGGAGTGAGTGATGGACAGCAGGAGTGAGTGATGGATAGCAGGTGTGACTGATGGATAGCAGGTGTGAGTGATGGATAGCAGGTGTGAGTGATGGATAGCAGGTGTGAGTGATGGATAGCAGGTGTGAGTGATGGATAGCAGGTGTGAGTGATGGATAGCAGGTGTGAGTGATGGATAGCAGGTGTGAGTGATGGATAGCAGGTGTGAGTGATGGATGGCAGGTGTGAGTGATGGATAGCAGGAGTGAGTGATGCAGGGTAAGCGCCAGACGGAGGGAAAAGCGGGAGCAGACGTGACAGGAACAGAAAGTGAGCGTGAGGGGCGTGACTTGGGGAACTCTGAGGTAAAAAAAAAACACATTTAGAATAAAGCAGTAAAGATATATCATTGTATTTGCGTAGTGGCCTCGAGCAGTAGACTAGAGACGGTTATAGAAGTTGCAAACATGGCGTTTTTTTTTTGTAGCTTCGGGGTCCGATATTTTTTTTTGCCTTTTATAAAAGCATTTTATGCAATTCTATGTTCTTTTTTACTTGACTGGAGACTTTGTCAGAATCTTTTTTTTAATACTGAACAAATGATCGAAATGTCAGGCTACTTTGACAAACTGACAATCTGAGATCAATAAAAAAAACGACCGTGTCTTGAACCAATCAAATCAAACCAAAGTTTATTTGTCACGTGCGCTGAATACAACAAGTGTTGTGCGGTGTGCGCTAAATAGCGTTTCAATCGGTTACGTCACTTTCTCTGAGACCTTGAAGTAGTGTTTCCCCTTGCTCTGCAAGGGCCGCGGCTTTTGTGGAGCGATGGGTAACGATGCTTCGTGGGTGACTGTTGTCGTAGTGTGCAGAAGGTCCCTGGTTCGCGCCCGGGTATGGGCGAGGGGACGGTTTAAAATTATACTGAAAATGCTTACTTACAGGCTCTAACCAATAGTGTGAAAAAGGTGTGTCTGTGTGCGCGTGCGCGTGCATGCGTGCGTGTGCGTGTGCGTGTGTGTGTGTGTGTGTGTGCGTGCGTGTGCGTGCGTGTGTGTGTGTGTGCGCGCGTGCATGCGTGTGTAGGTAAGTAAAGAAATAAAACAACAGTAAAAAGACATTTGAAAATAAGAGTAGCAAGGCTCTATACAGACACCGTTAGTCAGGCTAATAGCACAACTGGTTAGGAGACCGTAAAACGGAGGCCATCTCCTCCAGCGCCATCAACAGCCTAAGTGTGTGGATAAACTCTGAACGTGTGGGTTTCAACAAGGGTTCTTCTAGGATCCTCAAAGTTCTTCAAAGAACCTTAGGGTTCTTGGCATTGAAAATTACCCCCCCCCAAAAGGTTCTTTCAAGAACCGCCATAGGAGGTGGGGTTCCGCGTGGAACCTCCTTAGATGGTGGGGGTTCTTGCAGGAACCTAACGGCCCAACTGAAACATTTGGATTTGAATTTGAAAGGACAGCAGGTGAAGATCTCCTCAATTTAATGTAAGGTTGTTCCCTTGTATATGAGCTACATTTATATTGTTTTATGATCATACCATTTATCTTTTCATGTTGGTGCAAATCTTTCTAAAAAACAGAAAATGGACACAATTCAATGGACAATCAATCAACAAAGAGGTAAGAATATGTAGAATATATAGGCTATTAGAATATATAGGCTATTAGAATATATAGGCTATTAGAATATATAGGCTATTAGAATATGTAGGCTATGAGAATATATAGGCTATTAGAATATATAGGCTATTAGAATATGTAGGCTATGAGAATATATAGGCTATTAGAATATATAGGCTATTAGAATATGTAGGCTATTAGAATATATAGGCTATTAGAATATATAGGCTATTAGAATATATAGGCTATTAGAATATATAGGCTATTAGAATATGTAGGCTATTAGAATATGTAGGCTATTAGAATATGTAGGCTATTAGAATATGTAGGCTATTAGAATATATAGGCTATAAGAATATGTAGGCTATTAGAATATGTAGGCTATTAGAATATATAGGCTATTAGAATATATAGGCTATTAGAATATGTAGGCTATTAGAATATGTAGGCTATTAGAATATATAGGCTATTAGAATATATAGGCTATTAGAATATGTAGGCTATTAGAATATGTAGGCTATTAGAATATGTAGGCTATTAGAATATGTAGGCTATTAGAATATATAGGCTATAAGAATATGTAGGCTATGAGAATATGTAGGCTATGAGAATATATAGGCTATTAGAATATGTAGGCTATGAGAATATATAGGCTATTAGAATATGTAGGCTATTAGAATATATAGGCTATTAGAATATATAGGCTATTAGAATATATAGGCTATTAGAATATATAGGCTATTAGAATATATAGGCTATTAGAATATATAGGCTATTAGAATATATAGGCTATTAGAATATGTAGGCTATTAGAATATATAGGCTATTAGAATATATAGGCTATTAGAATATATAGGCTATGAGAATATGTAGGCTATACGAATATGTAGACTATGAGAATATGTAGGCTATTAGAATATGTAGGCTATTAGAATATGTAGAATATGAGAATATGTAGGCTATGAGAATATGTAGGCTATAAGAATATTACATTACATTTAAGTCATTTAGCAGACGCTCTGGGCTATGAGAATATGTAGGCTATGAGAATATGTAGAATATGAGAATATGTAGGCTATGAGAATATGTAGGCTATTAGAATATGTAGAATATGAGAATATGTAGGCTATTAGAATATGTAGGCTATGAAAATATGTAGGCTATTAGAATATGTAGGCTATGAGAATATGTAGGCTATGAGAATATGTAGCCTATGAGAATATGTAGGCTATGAGAATATGTAGGCTATGAGAATATGTAGGCTATGAGAATATGTAGGTTATGAGAATATGTAGGCTATTAGAATATGTAGGCTATGAGAATATGTAGGCTATGAGAATATGTAGCCTATGAGAATATGTAGGCTATGAGAATATGTAGGCTATTAGAATATGTAGCCTATGAGAATATGTAGGCTATTAGAATATGTAGGCTATTAGAATATGTAGGCTATGAGAATATATAGGCTATTAGAATATGTAGGCTATGAGAATATGTAGGCTATTAGAATATGTAGCCTATGAGAATATGTAGGCTATTAGAATATGTAGGCTATTAGAATATGTAGGCTATTAGAATATGTAGGCTATGAGAATATATAGGCTATGAGAATATGTAGGCTATTAGAATATGTAGGCTATGAGAATATGTAGGCTATTAGAATATGTAGGCTATTAGAATATGTAGGCTATTAGAATATGTAGGCTATGAGAATATATAGGCTATGAGAATATATAGGCTATTAGAATATATAGGCTATTAGAATATGTAGGCTATTAGAATATGTAGGCTATGAGAATATGTAGGCTATGAGAATATGTAGGCTATGAGAATATGTAGGCTATTAGAATATGTAGGCTATGAGAATATGTAGGCTATTAGAATATGTAGGCTATGAGAATATGTAGGCTATTAGAATATATAGGCTATTAGAATATGTAGGCTATGAGAATATGTAGGCTATTAGAATATGTAGGCTATGAGAATATATAGGCTATTAGAATATATAGGCTATTAGAATATGTAGGCTATGAGAATATGTAGGCTATTAGAATATGTAGGCTATTAGAATATATAGGCTATTAGAATATGTAGGCTATGAGAATATGTAGGCTATTAGAATATGTAGGCTATGAGAATATATAGGCTATGAGAATATATAGGCTATTAGAATATGTAGGCTATGAGAATATGTAGGCTATTAGAATATGTAGGCTATGAGAATATATAGGCTATGAGAATATATAGGCTATTAGAATATGTAGGCTATGAGAATATGTAGGCTATTAGAATATGTAGGCTATGAGAATATATAGGCTATGAGAATATATAGGCTATTAGAATATGTAGGCTATGAGAATATGTAGGCTATTAGAATATGTAGGCTATGAGAATATATAGGCTATGAGAATATATTGGCTATTAGAATATGTAGGCTATGAGAATATGTAGGCTATTAGAATATGTAGGCTATGAGAATATATAGGCTATGAGAATATATAGGCTATTAGAATATGTAGGCTATGAGAATATGTAGGCTATTAGAATATGTAGGCTATGAGAATATATAGGCTATGAGAATATATAGGCTATTAGAATATGTAGGCTATGAGAATATGTAGGCTATTAGAATATGTAGGCTATGAGAATATGTAGGCTATTAGAATATGTAGGCTATTAGAATATGTAGGCTATGAGAATATGTAGGCTATTAGAATATGTAGGCTATAAGAATATGTACATTACATTACATTTAAGTCATTTAGCAGACGCTCTTATCCAGAGCGACTTACAAATTGGTGCATTCACCTTATGACATCCAGTGGAACAGCCACTTTACTATGTAGGCTATGAGAATATGTAGAATATGAGAATATGTAGGCTATAAGAATATGTAGGCTATGAGAATATGTAGGCTATTAGAATATGTAGGCTATTAGAATATGTAGGCTATGAGAATATGTAGGCTATGAGAATATGTAGGCTATGAGAATATATAGGCTATGAGAATATGTAGGCTATACGAATATGTAGACTATGAGAATATGTAGGCTATTAGAATATGTAGGCTATTAGAATATGTAGAATATGAGAATATGTAGGCTATGAGAATATGTAGGCTATAAGAATATTACATTACATTTAAGTCATTTAGCAGACGCTCTGGGCTATGAGAATATGTTTGAGAATATGTAGAATATGAGAATATGTAGGCTATGAGAATATGTAGGCTATTAGAATATGTAGAATATGAGAATATGTAGGCTATTAGAATATGTAGGCTATGAAAATATGTAGGCTATTAGAATATGTAGGCTATGAGAATATGTAGGCTATGAGAATATGTAGCCTATGAGAATATGTAGGCTATGAGAATATGTAGGCTATGAGAATATGTAGGTTATGAGAATATGTAGGCTATTAGAATATGTAGGCTATGAGAATATGTAGGCTATGAGAATATGTAGCCTATGATAATATGTAGGCTATGAGAATATGTAGGCTATGAGAATATGTAGGCTATTAGAATATGTAGGCTATGAGAATATATAGGCTATGAGAATATATAGGCTATTAGAATATATAGGCTATAGAATATGCTATGAGAATATGTAGGCTATTAGAATATGTAGGCTATGAGAATATATAGGCTATTAGAATATATAGGCTATTAGAATATGTAGGCTATGAGAATATGTAGGCTATTAGAATATGTAGGCTATTAGAATATATAGGCTATTAGAATATGTAGGCTATGAGAATATGTAGGCTATTAGAATATGTAGGCTATGAGAATATATAGGCTATGAGAATATATAGGCTATTAGAATATGTAGGCTATGAGAATATGTAGGCTATTAGAATATGTAGGCTTTGAGAATATATAGGCTATGAGAATATATAGGCTATTAGAATATGTAGGCTATGAGAATATGTAGGCTATTAGAATATGTAGGCTATGAGAATATATAGGCTATGAGAATATATAGGCTATTAGAATATGTAGGCTATGAGAATATGTAGGCTATTAGAATATGTAGGCTATGAGAATATATAGGCTATGAGAATATATTGGCTATTAGAATATGTAGGCTATGAGAATATGTAGGCTATTAGAATATGTAGGCTATGAGAATATATAGGCTATGAGAATATATAGGCTATTAGAATATGTAGGCTATGAGAATATGTAGGCTATTAGAATATGTAGGCTATGAGAATATATAGGCTATGAGAATATATAGGCTATTAGAATATGTAGGCTATGAGAATATGTAGGCTATTAGAATATGTAGGCTATGAGAATATGTAGGCTATTAGAATATGTAGGCTATTAGAATATGTAGGCTATGAGAATATGTAGGCTATTAGAATATGTAGGCTATAAGAATATGTACATTACATTACATTTAAGTCATTTAGCAGACGCTCTTATCCAGAGCGACTTACAAATTGGTGCATTCACCTTATGACATCCAGTGGAACAGCCACTTTACTATGTAGGCTATGAGAATATGTAGAATATGAGAATATGTAGGCTATAAGAATATGTAGGCTATGAGAATATGTAGGCTATTAGAATATGTAGGCTATTAGAATATGTAGGCTATGAGAATATGTAGGCTATGAGAATATGTAGGCTATGAGAATATATAGGCTATGAGAATATGTAGGCTATACGAATATGTAGACTATGAGAATATGTAGGCTATTAGAATATGTAGGCTATTAGAATATGTAGAATATGAGAATATGTAGGCTATGAGAATATGTAGGCTATAAGAATATTACATTACATTTAAGTCATTTAGCAGACGCTCTGGGCTATGAGAATATGTAGGCTATGAGAATATGTAGAATATGAGAATATGTAGGCTATGAGAATATGTAGGCTATTAGAATATGTAGAATATGAGAATATGTAGGCTATTAGAATATGTAGGCTATGAAAATATGTAGGCTATTAGAATATGTAGGCTATGAGAATATGTAGGCTATGAGAATATGTAGGCTATGAGAATATGTAGGCTATGAGAATATGTAGGCTATGAGAATATGTAGGCTATGAGAATATGTAGGTTATGAGAATATGTAGGCTATTAGAATATGTAGGCTATGAGAATATGTAGGCTATGAGAATATGTAGCCTATGATAATATGTAGGCTATGAGAATATGTAGGCTATGAGAATATGTAGGCTATTAGAATATGTAGGCTATGAGAATATATAGGCTATGAGAATATATAGGCTATTAGAATATGTAGGCTATGAGAATATGTAGGCTATTAGAATATGTAGGCTATGAGAATATATAGGCTATGAGAATATATAGGCTATTAGAATATGTAGGCTATGAGAATATGTAGGCTATTAGAATATGTAGGCTATGAGAATATATAGGCTATGAGAATATATTGGCTATTAGAATATGTAGGCTATGAGAATATGTAGGCTATTAGAATATGTAGGCTATGAGAATATATAGGCTATGCGAATATATAGGCTATTAGAATATGTAGGCTATGAGAATATGTAGGCTATTAGAATATGTAGGCTATGAGAATATATAGGCTATGAGAATATATAGGCTATTAGAATATGTAGGCTATGAGAATATGTAGGCTATTAGAATATGTAGGCTATGAGAATATGTAGGCTATTAGAATATGTAGGCTATTAGAATATGTAGGCTATGAGAATATGTAGGCTATTAGAATATGTAGGCTATAAGAATATGTACATTACATTACATTTAAGTCATTTAGCAGACGCTCTTATCCAGAGCGACTTACAAATTGGTGCATTCACCTTATGACATCCAGTGGAACAGCCACTTTACTATGTAGGCTATGAGAATATGTAGAATATGAGAATATGTAGGCTATAAGAATATGTAGGCTATGAGAATATGTAGGCTATTAGAATATGTAGGCTATTAGAATATGTAGGCTATGATAATATGTAGGCTATGAGAATATGTAGGCTATGAGAATATATAGGCTATGAGAATATGTAGGCTATAAGAATATGTAGGCTATGAGAATATGTAGGCTATTAGAATATGTAGGCTATTAGAATATGTAGAATATGAGAATATGTAGGCTATGAGAATATGTAGGCTATAAGAATATTACATTACATTTAAGTCATTTAGCAGACGCTCTGGGCTATGAGAATATGTAGGCTATGAGAATATGTAGAATATGAGAATATGTAGGCTATGAGAATATGTAGGCTATTAGAATATGTAGAATATGAGAATATGTAGGCTATTAGAATATGTAGGCTATGAGAATATGTAGGCTATGAAAATATGTAGGCTATTAGAATATGTAGGCTATGAGAATATGTAGGCTATGAGAATATGTAGCCTATGAGAATATGTAGGCTATGAGAATATGTAGGCTATGAGAATATGTAGGCTATGAGAATATGTAGGTTATGAGAATATGTAGGCTATTAGAATATGTAGGCTATGAGAATATGTAGGCTATGAGAATATGTAGCCTATGAGAATATGTAGTCTATGAGAATATGTAGGCTATGAGAATATGTAGGCTATGAGAATATGTAGCCTATGAGAATATGTAGGCTATGAGAATATGTAGGCTATGAGAATATGTAGCCTATGAGAATATGTAGGCTATGAGAATATGTAGGCTATGAGAATATGTAGGCTATGATAAATAGGGATCACTTTTATGCCTGTGTCTGCAGGTATACAGACGAGGTATGTCCACAAAGCCGAGCCCCTGGTATAATTAGTAAATACAATTTTTTGGGGGGGATTCACAGACTTGACCCTCCCTACACCTCTGATGAATATAACAGGAAACCCGCTCGGGCAAAATCATTCTGGTTCTGGACACGGAGAAGATAAATGCTTTAACATCAACAAGCCAGAGGATATATCCAATGGACTTGGGGCTCTGCTGGGAGACATAAACATCAACAACTAAAATGTTGTGTTATTGTTATGCATATTATTATTATTAAAATAATAGGGGAAGGGGGGGTAGTTAAAAAATGAATGAACCCCAAAAGGTCAAAGGTCCTTCGAGGATCCATTAAAACGGGTTCTTTGAATAACCATTTTTATTTATTTTATTATTTTATTGAACCTTGATTTAAACTCGGCAAGTCAGTTTAAGAACAAATTCTTATTTGCGAAATGTCGGCCTACTTTTAAAGGGTCCTTCGAAGAATTTATAGAGGTTTCCTCATAGTTTCAGTTTGAAGGACCCCTAAAGGATACTCCAGGAACCGTTCATTTTCAGAGCGTACATTTTGTAGGCTACAATATGAGGAAATTATATATAGACCTAAAAATGCTTTCCAGTTTCACTGACTGACCCAAATGATGCTCTGTCTAACCTTCCTGTAGCATCAGTCATCAGACAGTATTGGTTTAGGTTGTGTTCATAACCTTACAGAGATGTACTGTTAAAACGATGACATGAAATTCACATGAAATTCCAGGTGATCAAAACAACGCTATTTGTGTTGTAAATATTGAATATTTTTAAATACCGTAACAGTTGGAGGTGTTTTAAATGTTGACAGGCATGAATATGATATCAAGTGAAAATGTGTCAAACTACCTCGTCTGTCTGAAATGCCCTTATATGGCTCTATTGTATGTTCTGTAGTTCCATCCAAAGGTATTTCATCTTCTCCAGTTACCCAACTTGCTGTCCAGGTGTATCTAGTTGTAATAATTGATAGAAGGGGTACAGTGCAGCTTATTAGCCTATATTATGCAATACTATCACTGAACCCCTTATCTCACATGTTCAATTTCAGCACAGGCTCCCACAGGCTTCCACAGGCTTCCACAGGCTCCCACAGGCTTCCACAGACTCCCACAGACTTCCACAGGCTCCCACAGACTTCCAGGCTTCCACAGGCTCCCACAGGCTCCCACAGACTTCCAGGCTCCCACAGGCTCCCACAGACTTCCAGGCTTCCACAGGCTCCCACAGGCTCCCACAGACTTCCAGGCTCCCACAGGCTCCCACAGGCTCCCACAGACTTCCAGGCTCCCACAGGCTCCCACAGACTTCCACAGGCTTCCAGGCTTCCACTGGCTTCCACAGGCTTCCAGGCTTCCTCAGGCTTCCACAGGCTTCCAGCAACTGCTGAATGACTAACCAGGCCAGCCTAGTTGAGTTTGGCTCTGTAGTGTGAAGAGAGGTACACTCTTAGGGAAAAAAAGGGTGCTATCTACAACCTAAAACGGTTCTTCGGCTGTCCCCATAGGAGAACCCCTTTGAAGAACCCTTTTTGGTTCCAGGTAGAACCATTTCAGTTCCAGGTAGAACCCTTTTGGGTATGATGGAAAACCCTTTCCAAAAAGAGTTCTACTTGGAACCAAAATGGGTTCTACCTGGAACCAAAAAAGGGTTCTCCTATGGAGACAGCCGAAGAACCCCTTTGGAACCCTTTTTTTCTAAGGGTGTACTGTAGGGACTCAGAACATAAGAACACAATGGCGGTTTACACACTGCGGGACTAAGCTGACACTGAGCCAAGCCCAGATGAGTTGGCCTGGACTAAGCTGACACTGAGCCAAGCCCAGATGAGTTGGCCTGGACTAAGCTGACACTGAGCCAAGCCCAGATGAGTTGGCCTGGACTAAGCTGACACTGAGCCAAGCCAAGCCCAGATGAGCCTGGACTAAGCTGACACTGAGCCAAGCCAAGCCCAGATGAGTCGGCCTGGACTAAGCTGACACTGAGTCAAGCCCAGATGAGCCTGGACTAAGCTGACACTGAGCCAAGCCAAGCCCAGAGGAACCTGGACTAAGCTGACACTGAGTCAAGCCCAAATGAGCCTGGACTAAGCTGACACTGAGCCAAGCCCAGATGAGCCTGGACTAAGCTGACACTGAGTCAAGCCCAGATGAGTTGGCCTGGACTAAGCTGACACTGAGTCAAGCCCAGATGAGCCTGGACTAAGCTGACACTGAGTCAAGCCCAGATGAGCTGGCCTGGACTAAGCTGACACTGAGCCAAGCCCAGATGAGTTGGCCTGGACTAAGCTGACACTGAGCCAAGCCCAGATGAGTTGGCCTGGACTAAGCTGACACTGAGCCAAGACAAGCCCAGATGAGTTGGCCTGGACTAAGCTGACACTGAGCCAAGACAAGCCCAGATGAGTTGGCCTGGGCTAAGCTGACACTGAGCCAAGCCAAGCCCAGATGAGCCTGGACTAAGCTGACACTGAGTCAAGCCCAGATGAGCCTGGACTAAGCTGACACTGAGCCAAGCCCAGTTGAGTTGGCCTGGACTAAGCTGACACTGAGCCAAGCCAAGCCCAGATGACCCTGGACTAAGCTGACACTGAGTCAAGCCCAGATGAGCCTGGACTAAGCTGACACTGAGCCAAGCCCAGATGAGTCGACCTGGACTAAGCTGACACTGAGCCAAGCCCAGATGAGTCGGCCTGGACTAAGCTGACACTGAGCCAAGCCCAGATGAGTCGACCTGGACTAAGCTGACACTGAGCCAAGCCAAGTCGGCCTGGACTAAGATGACACTGAGCCAAGCCAAGTCGGCCTGGACTAAGCTGACACTGAGCCAAGCCAAGCCCAGATGAGTCGGCCTGGACTAAGCTGACACTGAGCCAAGCCCAGATGAGTCGGCCTGGACATGCATCCAACATAATGGGTTTGGACCATGGTAGAAATGTTGGTGTGAAGAACATATCCAGGCCAGCCCTGGATACAGCTTGGGGTTGGCCTTGTCCTGTGTGTGAAAGATCAATAGGGGATTTATACATTTTAGGTCTTTCAGAGAACAGTGTCCTCTAATATTGGCACCGTTGGTAAATATGAGCAAAATGGCTGTTTGTCCTTTTGTTATTTTATTCAAAAATATTCACAAAAATCAAACCTTTTAATTGAAGTAAAATGATTGAAGAAAAATGTATGTGAAATAAATATTTTTCTCTAAAACATGTGTGCCACAATTATTGGCACCCCTAGAAGTTCCAATGAGTAAAATCTAACTGAAGTATATTGCCATTCATATTTCAATTTTCTTAAGTTCACCTGAGTGATTAGGAACACTTAAGCCATGATTTCCTGTTTCACTGGGGTATAAATATGAGGTGACACACAGGCCAAGTTCCCATAGTCATCCATCACAATGGGAAAAACCTGGGAATACAGTAATGATTTGCGACAAAAGGTTGTTGAGCTGCACAAACCAGGAAATGGCTGTGAGAAAATAGCTCAACGGTTGAAAATGTCCATTTCCTCTATCAGGGCAATAATGAAGAAGCCTACAGCAACTGGAGATGTTAACGATCGGCCTGGAAGAGAACGTTTCTCTATACTAGGGTAGCCTTACTCTTTAGGGGTGGCAGGGTAGCCTAGTGGTTAGAGCATTGGACTAGTAACCGGAAGGTTGCGAGTTCAAACCCCCGAGCTGACAAGGTACAAATCTGTCGTTTCCCCCCCTGAACAGGCAGTTAACCCACTGTTCCTAGACCAGTTAACCCCCTGTTCCCAGCCCGTCGTTGAAAATAAGAATGTGTTCTTAACTGACTTGCCTGGTTAGATAAAGGTAAAAATAAAATAAATTAAAAAAATTGACCCCAAGCACAGTGAGGAGGATGTTTAGAGTGACCAACAAAAATCTCCAAGGATCACAGATGGAGAATTGCTGACCTTAGTAACATACACAGTGCCCTCCACTAATATTGGCACCCAGTAACATGCACAGTGCCCTCCACTAATATTGGCACCCAGTAACATGCACAGTGCCCTCCACTAATATTGGCACCCAGTAACATGCACAGTGCCCTCCACTAATATTGGCACCCAGTAACATGCACAGTGCCCTCCACTAATATTGGCACCCAGTAACATGCACAGTGCCCTCCACTAATATTGGCACCCAGTAACATGCACAGTGCCCTCCACTAATATTGGCACCCAGTAACATGCACAGTGCCCTCCACTAATATAGGCACCCAGTAACATGCACAGTGCCCTCCACTAATATTGGCACCCAGTAACATGCACAGTGCCCTCCACTAATATTGGCACCCAGTAACATGCACAGTGCCCTCCACTAATATTGGCACCCAGTAACATGCACAGTGCCCTCCACTAATATTGGCACCCAGTAACATGCACAGTGCCCTCCACTAATATTGGCACCCAGTAACATGCACAGTGCCCTCCACTAATATTGGCACCCAGTAACATGCACAGTGCCCACCACTAATATTGGCACCCAGTAACATGCACAGTGCCCTCCACTAATATTGGCACCCAGTAACATGCACAGTGCCCACCACTAATATTGGCACCCAGTAACATGCACAGTGCCCTCCACTAATATTGGCACCCAGTAACATGCACAGTGCCCTCCACTAATATTGGCACCCAGTAACATGCACAGTGCCCTCCACTAATATTGGCACCCAGTAACATGCACAGTGCCCTCCACTAATATTGGCACCCAGTAACATGCACAGTGCCCTCCACTAATATTGGCACCCAGTAACATGCACAGTGCCCTCCACTAATATTGGCACCCAGTAACATGCACAGTGCCCTCCACTAATATTGGCACCCAGTAACATGCACAGTGCCCTCCACTAATATTGGCACCCAGTAACATGCACAGTGCCCTCCACTAATATTGGCACCCAGTAACATGCACAGTGCCCTCCACTAATATTGGCACCCAGTAACATGCACAGTGCCCTCCACTAATATTGGCACCCAGTAACATGCACAGTGCCCTCCACTAATATTGGCACCCTTGATAAATATGAGCTGTACATTTTTGTTATTTATTGTTTGTCCTCTTGGTCTTTCATTCCAAATATTTACAAAAATCTAACCTTTAATTAATGTAAAATAATTGTAAGAAAAAAATAAAATCCTTATCATAAAACAAATATTTTTCTCAAATGTATGTGTGCCACAATTATTGGCACCCCTTGTGGGTGCCAATATTAGTGGAGGGCACTGTGCATCCATACACTTCCTACATTTCCTTCACTTTCATACACTTCCTACATTTCCTACACTTCCATACACTTCCTACATTTCCTACACTTCCAAACACTTCCATACATTCCATACACTTCCATACACTTCCTACACTTCCATACATTCCCTACACTTCCATACACTTCCTACACTTCCATACATTTCCTTCAATTCCATACATTTCTTCCACTTCCTCCACTTCCATACATTTCCTCCACTTCCTACATTTCCTACACTTCCTACACTTCCATACACTTCCTACACTTCCTACACTTCCTACACTTCCATACACTTCCTTCACTTCCTACACTTCCTACACTTCCATACACTTCCATACATTTCCTACACTTCCTACACTTCCATATATCTCCTACACTTCCTACACTTCCATACACTACCTACACTTCCATACACTTCCTACACTTCCTACACTTCCATACACTTCCTACACTTCCATACATTTCCTACACTTCCTACACTTCCTTCACCTCCTACCCTTTCTACACTTCCTACACTTCCATACATTTCCTACACTTCCATACACTTCCTTCACTTCCTACACTTCCTACACTTCCATACACTTCCTACACTTCCATACACTTCCATACACTTCCATGCACTTCCATACATTTCCTTCACTTTGTACACTTCCATACACTTCCTACACTTCCATACATTTCCTACACTTCCATACAATTCCTACACTTCCTACACTTCCATATATTTCCTACACTTCCTACACTTCCATACACTTCCTACACTTCCATACACTTCCATACACTTCCTACACTTCCTACACTTCCATACACTTCCTACACTTCCCTACATTTCCTACACTTCCTACACTTCCTTCACCTCCTACCCTTTCTACACTTCCTACACTTCCTACACTTCCATACACTTCCTACACTTCCATACAGTTCCTTCACTTCCTACACTTCCTACACTTCCATACACTTCCTACACTTCCATACACTTCCATACACTTCCATACACTTCCTACACTTCCATACACTTCCTACATTTCCTACACTTCCAAACACTTCCATACATTCCCTACACTTCCATACACTTCCTACACTTCCTACACTTCCTACACACCCTACACTTCCTACTCTTCCATACACTTCCTGCACTTCCTACACTTCCTACACTTCCATACACTTCCTACAAGCCCTCCACTTCCTACACTTCCTACACTTTCTACACACCCTAAACACCCTACACTCCTACAAGCCCTCCACTTCCTCCACTTCCTACACTTCCTACACTTCCGATACGCCCTACACTTCCTACTCTTCAATATGCCTAGCATTATTAGTGCTTGAGTGTTGAGGAGTTGAGGAGGCTGTCGGGCTCAACCGGCTGCCCCCGAACCCCTGTGATTGACACCTTGCATAGCCACGGGGCAGGGAGCGTGTGTTCGGGTAAAGCCCCATCTGAGACAGCAATGTTACATCCATTATTAACCTGTTACAGGTCTAACCACAAGCCTCAGTCTATAGATGATGAAGGTCATTATACAAGAATGGTGTCTTTCCTGTCCGGCTCCACCTTAACTACCAGGGGAAAACACCTAGAAATATTAATTAATGACACAATATATGTTTTACTTTTTAATTTAAGTGTTTTATTGTTAATAAAACATATTTGTAAGACAGTTATATTGCAAATGATTAAAAAAAAATATATATAACAGGCAGGCTGTTTTGAAAAGCACATCGTGACTCTGCACTTTTTGTCACATGTTAAGCAATTTGACTACTAATTTGGTAATTTCATGCAAAGCTTTTAGATCTGTCTCTGGTGTTACACAGTTTATAGTAAAAGGTGAAAAGGAAATTTGATTAAAATAATTGATCCAATCACTTGATTTTCATTAATTTACAATTTAAGAAGTGTTGTTTGAGCTACTGTGGCCTCCATTTTAGATATTCTATATTCTCTGAAGATTTGTCACTGGTGTCTCCGGTACTGGTGTTATTATAGAAAAATATGTTAAAAGTCAATTATTACTAATGAATACAAATATAGATATTTATATTAACATGAACCTTTTCTCTTTCTCTTTCATTTTATATGCAAAGTAAAGAGTAAAATTACATTCTGGAATGCCTGAATTGCCATTAAAAGGTTATAGAGGCATATCATCTAACAGGTTATAAAGGCATATGAACTAACAGGTTATAGAGGCATATGAACTAACAGGTTATAGAGGCATATGAACTAACAGGTTATAGAGGCATATGAACTAACAGGTTATAGAGGCATATGAACTAACAGGTTATAGAGGTAAGGTATATGAACTAACAGGTTATAGAGGCATATGAACTAACAGGTTATAGAGGTATATGAACTAACAGGTTATAGAGGCATATGAACTAACAGGTTATAGAGGTATATGAACTAACAGGTTATAGAGGCATATGAACTAACAGGTTATAGAGGCATATGAACTAACAGGTTATAGAGGCATATGAACTAACAGGTTATAGAGGCATATGAACTAACAGGTTATAGAGGTATATGATCTAACAGGTTATAGAGGCATATGAACTAACAGGTTATAGAGGCATATGATCTAACAGGTTATAGAGGCATATGAACTAACAGGTTATAGAGGCATATGAACTAACAGGTTATAGAGGTAAGGCATATGAACTAACAGGTTATAGAGGCATATGAACTAACAGGTTATAGAGGCATATGAACTAACAGGTTATAGAGGCATATGAACTAACAGGTTATAGAGGCATATGAACTAACAGGTTATAGAGGCATATGAACTAACAGGTTATAGAGGCATATGAACTAACAGGTTATAGAGGCATATGAACTAACAGGTTATAGAGGCATATGAACTAACAGGTTATAGAGGCATATGAACTAACAGGTTATAGAGGTATATGAACTAACAGGTTATAGAGGCATATGAACTAACAGGTTATAGAGGTATATGAACTAACAGGTTATAGAGGCATATGAACTAACAGGTTATAGAGACATATGAACTAACAGGTTATAGAGGTATATGAACTAACAGGTTATAGAGGTATATGAACTAACAGGTTATAGAGGTAAGGCATATGAACTAACAGGTTATAGAGGTAAGGCATATGAACTAACAGGTTATAGAGGTATATGAACTAACAGGTTATAGAGGTATATGAACTAACAGGTTATAGAGGTATATGAACTAACAGGTTATAGAGGTATATGAACTAACAGGTTATAGAGGTATATGAACTAACAGGTTATAGAGGTATATGAACTAACAGGTTATAGAGGTATATGAACTAACAGGTTATAGAGGTAAGGTATATGAACTAACAGGTTATAGAGGCATATGAACTAACAGGTTATAGAGGCATATGAACTAACAGGTTATAGAGGCATATGAACTAACAGGTTATAGAGGTATATGAACTAACAGGTTATAGAGGTATATGAACTAACAGGTTATAGAGGTATATGAACTAACAGGTTATAGAGGCATATGAACTAACAGGTTATAGAGGTAAGGCATATGAACTAACAGGTTATAGAGGCATATGAACTAACAGGTTATAGAGGCATATGAACTAACAGGTTATAGAGGCATATGATCTAACAGGTTATAGAGGTATATGAACTAACAGGTTATAGAGGCATATGAACTAACAGGTTATAGAGGCATATGAACTAACAGGTTATAGAGGCATATGAGGCATATGATCTAACAGGTTATAGAGGTATATGAACTAACAGGTTATAGAGGCATATGAACTAACAGGTTATAGAGGCATATGAACTAACAGGTTATAGAGGTATATGAACTAACAGGTTATAGAGGCATATGAACTAACAGGTTATAGAGGCATATGAACTAACAGGTTATAGAGGCATATGAACTAACAGGTTATAGAGGTATATGAACTAACAGGTTATAGTTATGAACTAACAGAGGCATATGAACTAACAGGTTATAGAGGCATATGAACTAACAGGTTATAGAGGCATATGAACTAACAGGTTATAGAGGCATATGAACTAACAGGTTATAGAGGCATATGAACTAACAGGTTATAGAGGTATATGAACTAACAGGTTATAGAGGCATATGAACTAACAGGTTATAGAGGAAACAACGCAGTTATCACAACACACAGGTTGTAATGTGTATTTTTTCCGGCTTGGCTTCCACAGTGATTTTACCCATGCATTCTACTGGATTTTTAGTTACCCCCTAATTCTTAAATTATCTTTTGTTATATAGGCCTAGCTATTAGACTTCCTAAACTAGGCTATGCGAGGTGTTCAACCTAAATTATGCAGACGAACGTTGTCGCTAATTCTGGGTGCAGACCGACCCGGGACTCAACCCCAGGCCTCTTTTGCAGTCAGTGACCATAGACATTAAAACCACTCTTATTGACTTGTATGTTTGTATTAGTCCATGTGTAACTCTGTGTTGTTGTATACGTCGAACTGCATTGCTTTATCTTGGCCAGGTCACAATTGTACATGAGAACTTGTTCTCAACTTGCCTACCTGGTTAAATAAAAGTGAAATAAAAATGTGCTTTTGCTCAAAACAGTTATAAGAGTGTATGTGGCCTGGTCGGCAGTTGTAAAGGGAGGGGAGGAACAATGTTGACATTGAAACATTGAAACTAAATATGATTATATTTCACAGAGTGTAGTGGATAGATCATTGGATTGATAAAAGCACCGGAGATGTAGTGACTGTGTTTGCCACCGGGGCTGCTGTTGTTTTATCCTTCCCTCTTTGCCGACAAGAATCAGATTCACCTTTGACCTCTCTTCCAACTCTTCCATTTGTTTTTAGTCCGGCAAAAACGCTAAAAAATATCCGGCTAAACTCATTGATTATCGGATTAATTATTAAAGATTTAAAAAAACAAAACAATGGATAATCCACAAATGAAATAGTTCATCGACTATATTTTGCATTTGATACTTTTATTTTTTTTTATTTTGAAAGAAAATGGCTGAAATCAACTTAGCCCTCACTAAAGAAGGCTGGTGGGTAGCTTGTGGCTAATGTGCTAGCATAGCTTTAGCTTTTCCAGTTAAGACCTCATTAAGGATCTCACATACTGTGATGCCTGTGATAATGTAGATAAGATATGTGACATTTCTGGCCTACGGACTGGTAACAGTAGCTAATAATTGTTATTTTGGCCGTTTGATGTTGTGAATTTGTCTTGCAAATTGCTGTCAATTATTTTTTAGCATGTTTAGCTTTGATATGCTAACTAACAAGGCCGTGTGTGCTCATTTGAAGCTAAGTAGCTACCTAGCAACACATTACTGTACTGTAGCTACCTAGCAACACATTACTGTACCGTAGCTACCTAGCAACACATTACTGTAGCTACCTAGCAACACATTACTGTAGCTACCTAGCAATACATTACTGTACTGTAGCTACCTAGCAACACATTACTGTAGCTACCTAGCAACACATTACTGTACTGTAGCTACCTAGCAACACATTACTGTACTGTAGCTACCTAGACATTACTGTACTGTAGCTACCTAGCAACACATTACTGTACTGTAGCTACCTAGCAACACATTACTGTACTGTAGCTAGCTATACATTACTGTACTGTAGCTACCTAGCAACACATTACTGTACTGTAGCTAGCTCTACATTACTGTACTGTAGCTACCTAGCAACACATTACTGTACTGTAGCTAGCTCTACATTACTGTACTGTAGCTACCTAGCAACACATTACTGTACTGTAGCTAGCTCTACATTACTGTACTGTAGCTAGCTCTACATTACTGTACTGTAGCTACCTAGCAATACATTACTGTACTGTAGCTAGCTAGCAACACATTACTGTACTGTAGCTAGCTCTACATTACTGTACTGTAGCTAGCTAGCAACACATTACTGTACTGTAGCTACCTAGCAACACATTACTGTACTATAGCTAGCTATACATTACTGTACTGTAGCTACCTAGCAATACATTACTGTACTGTAGCTAGCTCTACATTACTGTACTGTAGCTAGCTCTACATTACTGTACTGTAGCTAGCTAGCAATACATTACTGTACTGTAGCTAGCTCTACATTACTGTACTGTAGCTAGCTCTACATTACTGTACTGTAGCTAGCTCTACATTACTGTACTGTAGTTAGCTCTACATTACTGTACTGTAGTTAGCTCTACATTACTGTACTGTAGCTAGCTCTACATTACTGTACTGTAGCTAGCTAGCTCTACATTACTGTACTGTAGCTAGCTCTACATTACTGTACTGTAGCTAGCTCTACATTACTGTAGCTAGCTCTACATTACTGTACTGTAGCTAGCAATACATTACTGTACTGTAGCTAGCTATTAATATATCTTCAAAGTTGATCTGCTCGTCAGTTATTAGCTATGTTATTTAAGTACACTAGAGTGATATGCGAGTTGGCTGGCTAGCTTTTGAATTTCAATGTGTCTGTTCACTGTGGCTAGCTGGCGTGTTGTTGTTTAATAACCATTGGTTACACCGTTGATATGTGAGCCCTTTCTTCTGGTTGACCTCCTACACAGGTACCTGACAGACCAAGGAATAGAGGAGTTGAAAGGCACTTCTGAGAACCCCTCAGCTAATTACATTATTCGCATTGCACTCAATGTAAGTAGCTAGTATTCTCACATCTCTCTTCTAGTATACCAACAACAACAAAAAAAACGTTTCCCCTTTCACCTGTGTAGATGTACATTTAACTGATCCCAGGGGGTTTGAGTAGAAAAAAGACGTTGTGCTTACAGTCGACCTCATTTAAAAAAAAAAAAAAAAATTCAATCAAGCTTTTTACAAAAACAGGTTTGTGTAAAACAGATTCCTCTACATTGCTTTGAATATTCGTTATTGAATGTTTTGCCGGTATGTCAGATAAATCAAAGTCACACTAATATGGCTATTTAACTCGGCAAGTCAGTTAAGAACACATTCTTATTTTCAATGACGGCCTAGGAACAGTGGGTTAACTGCCTGTTCAGGGGGCAGAACGACAGATTTGTACCTTGTCAGCTCGGGGGTTTGAACTTGCAACCTTCCAGTTACTAGTCCAACTCTCTTAACCACTAGGCTACCCTGCCGCCCCAATCAGACGAATCAGACTAAAACCAATCCAATAGTTTTTGAAGTCCGTGACTAGGGGTGTGCTCTTGCCCACTCTGAGAGACGTGTGGAGAATCAAGATTCAGGCCAATATTTGCCAGTGCTTTCAAAACAGGTTTCTCTACATTGCTTTTCAATAGTGCATCTCGAGGTTTCCTACAGGTCATCTCATTGTCGGCCTAATATGTTGGTTGGGATAAGTGTTGCTTATCTCCCCCCCCTGTCTCTGTGACTCATCTCTACAGAGTGACCTGAGGCCTATTGGCAGGAAGTTTCTCCCTACGGACATCAACAGTGGCCGGGTGGAGAAGGTGAGGCGTGTGTGTGTGTGTGTGTGTGTGTGTGTGTGTGTGTGTGTGTGTGTGTGTGTGTGTGTGTGTGTGTGTGTGTGTGTGTGTGTGTGTGTGTGTGTGTGTGTGTGTGTGTGTGTGTGTGTGTGTTAGCACAGATATGTGTACACCCAAGGGTCAGAGAAACTGTCAAAGATCATAATGATTCGATGTGTTTGTGTGTGTGTGTGTTGATCCTATCATAATGATTCGATACAGAACAAAAACAAAGTTAGAACCAACAGGATTGGTTGATTGTCTAATAGTGGATGGGGGTTAGTCAAGCTAGACTGTTATGGTCATAGATCTAATAGTGGATGGGGGTTAGTCAAGCTAGACTGCTATGGTGAGTAACCATGCTGAAGACACATGGCAACATGGAAAGCTAATTCCTAGGCGTTTAGCTCAGTGGGCTATTTATCTCAGCCTTGAAAACAACATGCACCTGACCCGGGTTTGATACCCTGTTGGTTACACTGTCCTGTGCACGTTTGGAAAAATACATAAAAATGCACTACTTCCAAAGGCCACTAGATGCCTCTGTCACACCAGCTTTAAAATGCCTTTATTCCTCCCTTCAGCCATGTGGGGAGTTGCACTGAGTTCAACTGAGAAAAAGCCACAGATGATGACGAGGGAGATAATTAATTAATTAATTTGTATGTGAGCAAATAACTCACAGTCCTTCTAAAGCTCAGAGAGCTAATTACCCGCGGTCCTCCTAAAGCTCAGAGAGCTAATAACCCACAGTCCTTCTAAAGCTCAGAGATAATAACCCACGGTCCTCAGAGCTAATAACCCACGGTCCTCAGAGATAATAACCCACGGTCCTCAGAGAGATAATAACCCACGGTCCTCAGAGATAATAACCCACGGTCCTCAGAGATAATAACCCACGGTCCTCAGAGATAATAACCCACGGTCCTCAGAGATAATAACCCACGGTCCTCAGAGATAATAACCCACGGTCCTCAGAGATAATAACCCACGGTCCTCAGAGATAATAACCCACGGTCCTCAGAGATAATAACCCACGGTCCTCAGAGATAATAACCCACGGTCCTCAGAGATAATAACCCACGGTCCTCAGAGAGATAATAACCCACGGTCCTCAGAGATAATAACCCACGGTCCTCAGAGAGCTAATAACCCACGGTCCTCAGAGAGATAATACTCAGAGAGATAATAACCCACGGTCCTCAGAGATAATAACCCACGGTCCTCAGAGAGATAATAACCCACGGTCCTCAGAGAGATAATAACCCACGGTCCTCAGAGAGCTAATAACCCACGGTCCTCAGAGATAATAACCCACGGTCCTCAGAGATAATAACCCACGGTCCTCAGAGAGCTAATAACCCACGGTCCTCAGAGATAATAACCCACGGTCCTCAGAGATAATAACCCACGGTCCTCAGAGAGCTAATAACCCACGGTCCTCAGAGAGATAATAACCCACGGTCCTCAGAGATAATAACCCACGGTCCTCAGAGAGATAATAACCCACGGTCCTCAGAGAGCTAATAACCCACGGTCCTCAGAGATAATAACCCACGGTCCTCAGAGCTAATAACCCACGGTCCTCAGAGAGATAATAACCCACGGTCCTCAGAGATAATAACCCACGGTCCTCAGAGAGATAATAACCCACGGTCCTCAGAGATAATAACCCACGGTCCTCAGAGAGATAATAACCCACGGTCCTCAGAGCGATAATAACCCACGGTCCTCAGAGAGCTAATAACCCACGGTCCTCAGAGAGATAATAACCCACGGTCCTCAGAGAGCTAATAACCCACGGTCCTCAGAGCGATAATAACCCACGGTCCTCAGAGCTAATAACCCACGGTCCTCAGAGAGATAATAACCCACGGTCCTCAGAGCTAATAACCCACGGTCCTCAGAGATAATAACCCACGGTCCTCCTAAGGCTCTGTATAAGATATTGCACTCCTTTCAGGTAAGTCCAACTCCCACTCTGCATTAGTCTAACAGGGGAAGCGCCATCAATGCTGGTGATTCAGAATTTCTCAGTCTGTCTGCATTACGTTATTATTATCTTTGCTTGGCTCATTTCCCAGAGTTGGTTATCACTAGACTGCAATTAATATGTACTGCATTTACAAAGAGGTGATTGAATATGCAGTAGAATGCCAGCTCTTGGAGCCCAGAAACTATTTTAATTGGAACGTGTAAACCTCAGTTGAATGTAAACAAGGGAACCAGAACCAGAGCTGTGAAAAGAACCATCTGAGTAGTGTTATTTCTTTATGGCTCTTTAGTTGCCACTTCTCTGTTTACAGCATGGACCTGAAGAACAAACACACTCTGTTTAACGGTACTTAAGCATTAAGGAAGGTCCGGTACATGATTGTTAAAGAAGGTCAGGTACATGATCGTTAAGGAAGGTCAGGTACTTAAGTATTAAGGAAGGGCCGGTACTTAAGTATTAAGGAAGGGCCGGTACATGGTCGTTAAGGAAGGTCCAGTACTTAAGCATTAAGGAAGGTCAGGTAAATGACCGTTAAGGAAGGTCAGGTACATGATCGTTAAGGAAGGTCCAGTACTTAAGCATTAAGGAAGGTCAGGTAAATGACCGTTAAGGAAGGTCAGGTACATGACCGTTAAGGAAGGTCCAGTACTTAAGCATTAAGGAAGGTCAGGTACATGACCGTTAAGGAAGGTCAGGTACATGATCGTTAAGGAAGGTCAGGTACATGATCGTTAAGGAAGGTCAGGTACATGGCCGTTAAGGAAGGTCAGGTACATGATCGTTAAGGAAGGTCAGGTACATGATCGTTAAGGAAGGTCCGGTACATGATCGTTAAGGAAGGTCAGGTACATGATCGTTAAGGAAGGTCCAGTACTTAAGCATTAAGGAAGGTCAGGTACATGACCGTTAAGGAAGGTCAGGTACATGATCGTTAAGGAAGGTCAGGTACATGATCGTTAAGGAAGGTCAGGTACATGATTGTTAAGGAAGGTCAGGTACATGATTGTTAAGGAAGGTCAGGTACATGAGCGTTAAGGAAGGTCGGGTAATTAAACACATTAAGAAATGTCATGTACTTACAGTTGAAGTCGGAAGTATGTAAACTAGTTTTAATGACTCCAACCTAAGTGTATGTAAACTAGTTTTAATGACTCCAATCTAAGTGTATGTAAACTAGTTTTAATGACTCCAACCTAAGTGGATGTAAACTAGTTTTAATGACTCCAACCTAAGTGTATGTAAACTAGTTTTAATGACTCCAACCTAAGTGGATGTAAACTAGTTTTAATGACTCCAACCTCAGTGTATGTAAACTAGTTTTAATGACTCCAATCTAAGTGTATGTAAACTAGTTTTAATGACTCCAACCTAAGTGTATGTAAACTAGTTTTAATGACTCCAATCTAAGTGTATGTAAACTAGTTTTAATGACTCCAACCTAAGTGTATGTGTATGTAAACTAGTTTTAATGACTCCAACCTAAGTGTATGTAAACTAGTTTTAATGACTCCAATCTAAGTGTATGTAAACTAGTTTTAATGACTCCAACCTAAGTGTATGTAAACTAGTTTTAATGACTCCAACCTAAGTGTATGTAAACTAGTTTTAATGACTCCAATCTAAGTGTATGTAAACTAGTTTTAATGACTCCAACCTAAGTGTATGTAAACTAGTTTTAATGACTCCAACCTAAGTGTTTGTAAACTAGTTTTAATGACTCCAACCTAAGTGTATGTAAACTAGTTTTAATGACTCCAACCTTAGTGGATGTAAACTAGTTTTAATGACTCCAACCTAAGTGTATGTAAACTAGTTTTAATGACTCCAACCTAAGTGTATGTAAACTAGTTTTAATGACTCCAACCTAAGTGTATGTAAACTAGTTTTAATGACTCCAACCTAAGTGTATGTAAACTAGTTTTAATGACTCCAACCTAAGTGTATGTAAACTTCCCGACTTCAACTGTAAAAGCAGTCAGGTCCATTTGAGCGAGGAGACGGGCAGCTCAATTCAATACACTTTATTCGTCCCAGAGGAGCAGTTATTGATGCTGGAACCATCTGGTGAGGTTGTTTGCCAGTTCCTGGTTACAAGGCTGATGTCTTTACTGCAACAGACCCTGACATTAGGACACACCGTAGCAAAAAAAAAAAACCTTATTGGACAAGTTCAGCTCCCCTCTCGCTTTGTCTGTTTTGATCTGTTTGGTGCTTAATGAATACGGACCCCTAACTCACTCTCTGGCTGTACTAAAAGGTTTTTGCTACAGTGTGCCCTAATGAATACAGACCCCTAACTCACTCTCTGGCTGTACTAAAATGTTTTTGCTACAGTGTGCCCTAATGAATACAGACCCCTAACTCACTCTCTGGCTGTACTAAAAGGTTTTTGCTACAGTGTGCCCTAATGAATACAGACCCCTAACTCACTCTCTGGCTGTACTAAAAGGTTTTTGCTACAGTGTGCTCTAATTAACACGACCGTTGTCTTTCATCTTTTCCTCACCCTGTACCCCACCCTCAGTTGGAGGGTCCGTGTGTGCTGCAGGTTCAGAAGGTGAGGAACGTGTCGGCTCCCAAGGACAATGAGGAGTCTCAGGGAGCCCCCAGGATGCTGCGGCTGCAGATGACAGACGGACACACCAACGCTGTGGGCCTCGAGTTCACACACCTGTCCCAGATCAGGTAGAGTACAACTACTAGTTCACACACCTGTCCCAGATCAGGTAGAGTACAACTACTAGTTCACACACCTGTCCCAGATCAGGTAGAGTACAACTACTAGTTCACACACCTGTCCCAGATCAGGTAGAGAACAACTACTAGTTCAAATACCTGTCCCAGATCAGGTAGAGTACAACTACTAGTTCAAACACCTGTCCCAGATCAGGTAGAGAACAACTACTAGTTCAAACACCTGTCCCAGATCAGGTAGAGAACAACTACTAGTTCAAACACCTGTCCCAGATCAATTAATTAATCTGTTTGATTGATTAGCTACTTTAAACACCAGGTTAATCTGATTGATTAGCTACTTTAAACACCAGGCTAATCTGATTGATTAGCTACCTTAAACACCAGGCTAATCTGATTGATTAGCTACTTTAAACACCAGGCTAATCTGATTGATTAGCTACTTTAAACACCAGGCTAATCTGATTGATTAGCTACTTTAAACACCAGGCTAATCTGATTGATTAGCTACTTTAAACAAACACCAGGCTAATCTGATTGATTAGCTACTTTAAACACCAGGCTAATCTGATTGATTAGCTACTTTAAACACCAGGCTAATCTGATTGATTAGCTACTTTAAACACCAGGCTAATCTGATTGATCTCAGAGGTCACTTGTATCAATCTTCATAGAGTAGGGGGTGCTGATTTCAGATCAGTCTTTTTGTCTTTTAAATCTCCATGAATAAGAGTAAATAGACAGGGGTGACCTGACCCTAGATCAGCACTGCTACTCGGAGATACTTGATGAGTATGGCCACAGGAACGAGATCAGCTACTGAAACTCTCTCTCGATCATCACCGTCGCGACCAGTTGGAACAGAGTAGCGCGTTAGCATCAAAAGGCTTCTTCCCCCGAAGGCACAGAACCAACACCTTGTAAATCATTTGGTTTTTCTGGACTGCATTTCAGCGTACAAGGAGTTTTACCACCCAGGAAAAGTACCGTCGTACGGTGCCAGGAACGGAGACAACAACAACAACAACAACAACAACAACAACAACAACAACAACAAATATATGTACAGGGCATTCAGAAAGTATTCAGACCCCTTGATTTTTCATTCCCCCCCCACATCGTTCCCCCCACATCGTTTCCCCCTCACATCGTTCCCCCCACATCGTTCCCCCCACATCGTTCCCCCCACATCGTTCCCCCCACATCGTTCCCCCACATCGTTCCCCCCACATCGTTCCCCCACATCATTCCCCCCACATCGTTCCCCCCACATCATCCCCCCACATCGTTTCCCCCCACATCGCCCCCCACATCGTTTCCCCCTCACATCGTTCCCCCCACATCGTTTCCCCCACATCGCCCCCCCACATCGTTTCCCCCCCCATCGTTCCCCCCACATCGTTCCCCCCACATCGTTCCCCCACATCGTTCCCCCCACATCGTTCCCCCCACATCGTTCCCCCCACATCGTTCCCCCCCCTACATCGTTTCCCCCCACATCGTCCCCCCCCATCGTCCCCCCCCCCCCATCGTTTCCCCCTCACATCGTTCCCCCACATCGTTTCCCCCACATCGTTTCCCCCACATCGTCCCCCCACATCGTTTCCCCCCACATCGTTTCCCCCTCACATCGTTTCCCCCCACATCGTTCCCCCACATCGTCCCCCCACATCGTTTCCCCCCACATCGTTCCCCCCCCATCGTCCCCCCCATCGTCCCCCCACATCGTTCCCCCACATCGTTCCCCCCACATCGTTTCCCCCCACATCGTTCCCCCCACATCGTTCCCCCCCATCGTTTCCCCCTCCCCCCATCGTTCCCCCCACATCGTTCCCCCCCACATCGTTCCCCCCCCCCACATCGTTTCCCCCCACACATTCGTTTCCCCCCACATCGTTTCCCCCCACATCGTTCCCCCCACATCGTTTCCCCCACATCGTTCCCCCCACATCGTTCCCCCCACATCGTTCCCCCCACATCGTTTCCCCCTCACATCGTTCCCCCTCACATCGTTCCCCCTCACATCATCCCCCCACATCGTCCCCCCACCCCCACATCGTCCCCCCACCCCCACATCGTTTCCCCCCCACATCGTTTCCCCCTCCATCTGAATATCTAGTCCCCAGATAGGGCCATCCATCTGTTTCATCAATTAATTACCCTAGATAGGGCCATCCATCTGAATATCTAGTCATCAATGAATTACTCCTAGATAGGGCCATACCATCTGAATATCTAGTCATCAATTAATTACACCTAGATAGGGCCATACCATCTGAATATCTAGTCATCAATTAATTACTCCTAGAGAGGGCCATACCATCTGAATATCTGGTCATCAATTAATTACTCCTAGATAGGGCCATACCATCTGAATATCTGGTCATCAATTAATTACACCTAGATAGGGCCATACCATCTGAATATCTAGTCATCAATGAATTACTCCTAGATAGGGCCATACCATCTGAATATCTGGTCATCAATTAATTACACCTAGATAGGGCCATACCATCTGAATATCTAGTCATCAATGAATTACTCCTAGATAGGGCCATACCATCTGAATATCTGGTCATCAATTCATTACTGACTAAAATGTAAAAATGGTACATTCCCCTGACAGAGGCCTCGTTAGATCCCCATTTCAGATGTCTCTGTTGATGATTCTGTCTATTCCCTACGTAGAGCATTACTTTTGACCAGAGCCCTATGGGTCTCCCTATGGGTCTCCCTATGGGTCTCCCTATGGGCCTCCCTATGGGCCTCCCTATTAGTCTCCCTATTAGTCTCCCTATTAGTCTCCCTATTAGTCTCCCTATTAGTCTCCCTATGGGCCTCCCTATGGGCCTCCCTATGGGTCTCACTATGGGTCTCCCTATGGGTCTCCCTATGGGTCTCACTATGGGTCTCCCTGGCCATAGGCCATTTGGGATGCAGCTTCCATCTAACAGGCTGATGAAATGACACGTCTCCGGTCTACAAATCACCTCCTGTTGACTGTATAGACCTGTAGACTGACCTGCAGACTGATGCTGCTGACTGACCTGTAGACTGACCTGTATAGACCTGTAGACTGACCTGTAGACTGACCTGTATAGACCTGTAGACTGACCTGTAGACTGACCTGTATAGACCTGTAGACTGACCTGTAGACTGACCTGTATAGACCTGTAGACTGACCTGTAGACTTACCTGCAGACTGACCTGTATAGACCTGTAGACTGACCTGTAGACTGACCTGTAGACTTACCTGCAGACTGACCTGTATAGACCTGTAGACTGACCTGTAGACTGATGCTGCTTCACACTGGTCTACAAATCACCTCCTGTTGACTGTATAGACCTGTAGACTGGTGCTGTAGACTGACCTATAGACTGACCTGTAGACTGACCTGTATAGACCTGTAGACTGATGCTGCTTCACTCCTGTCTACAAATCACCTCCTGTTGACTGTATATACCTGTAGACTGACCTGTAGACTGACCTGTAGACTGACCTGTAGACTGACCTGTAGACTGACCTGCATAGACCTGTAGACTGACCTGTAGACTGACCTGCATAGACCTGTAGACTGACCTGTAGACTGACCTGCATAGACCTGTAGACTGACCTGTAGACTGACCTGCATAGACCTGTAGACTGACCTGTAGACTGACCTGCATAGACCTGTAGACTGACCTGTAGATTGACCTGTATAGACCTGTAGACTGACCTGTAGACTGGTGCTGCTTCACTCCTGTCTACCAATCACCTCCTGTTGACTGTATAGACCTGTAGACTGACCTGCATAGACCTGTAGACTGACCTGTAGATCGACCTGTATAGACCTGTAGACTGACCTGTAGATCGACCTGTATAGACCTGTAGACTGACCTGTAGACTGACCTGTAGACTGACC
>NW_025745371.1:470650-495650 GCF_021184085.1 Oncorhynchus gorbuscha | reverse complement strand
CTAAAGGGCATTGTAAAGGTTGTCCTGAAGGGCGTTGTAAAGGGTGTTGTAAAGGGCGTACTAAAGGGTGTACTAAAGGGCGTTGTAAAGGTTGTCCTGATGGGCGTTGTAAAGGGTGTTGTAAAGGGCATTGTAAAGGGCGTTGTAAAGGGTGTTGTAAAGGGCGTTGTAAAGGGTGTTGTAAAGGGCGTACTAAAGGGTGTACTAAAAGGCGTTGTAAAGGTTGTCCTGAAGGGCGTTGTAAAGTGCGTTGTAAAGGGTGTTGTAAAGGGCGTTGTAAAGGGCGTTGTAAAGGGCGTTGTAAAGGGCATTCTAAAGGGCGTTGTAAAGGGCGTACTAAAGGGCGTTGTAAAGGGCGTACTAAAGGGTGTTTTAAAGGGTGTTCTAAAGGGCATTGTAAAGGGCATTCTAAAGGGTGTACTAAAGGGCGTTGTAAAGGGCGTTGTAAAGGGTGTTGTAAAGGGTGTTGTAAAGGGTGTTGTAAAGGGCGTTGTAAAGGGCGTTGTAAAGGGTGTACTAAAGGGCGTTGTAAAGGTTGTCCTGAAGGGCGTTGTAAAGGGCGTTGTAAAGGGCGTTGTAAAGGGCGTACTGAAGGGCGTTGTAAAGGTTGTACAAAGGGCGTATAATGGGCGTACTGAAGGGCGTACTAAAGGGCGTACTGAAGGGCGTACACACATCTACACAACACATACCCAATACACACACATCTAATTACACAACATATACCCAATACACAAACATCTAAGTAAAGGAATGGAATTAAGAATGTCTAAATATATCCTCAAGGGCGTTCTAAATTCTTCTCCCCTTTGACCTCCAGAGCTTGGCCAAACACAGCAGGAGTAACATCGGACGAGAAGGTGGAGCCCCTCCCTTCGTGCCCTTCGGACAGGTATGACCTGCCAATATTTAACTTGTTCCACGCACAGCCAATCAGACTGATTCTCTCTTCGTTGACTAACCAATCAGACTGATTGTCTCTCCGTTTACTAATCCAATCAGACTGATTCTCTCTCCGTTGACTAACCAATCAGACTGATTGTCTCTCTGTTTACTAATCCAATCAGACTGATTCTCTCTCTGTTGACTAACCAATCAGACTGATTCTCTCTCCGTTGACTAACCAATCAGACTGATTCTCTCTCCGTTGACTAACCAATCAGACTGATGAAATGGTCGTCTCTCTGTGCTCCTCAGAAGTGTGTAAGGAATGAGGAAGTGGACTCCAGAGAGCTGGACACCAGGAAGACTCTGGTCAGCACCAGTGTGGTGAAGACGGCTGACGAGAACGAAGAGTTTGAGAAGCAGAGGCTAGCAGCCATCGCTGAGGTGGCCAAGAACAAAGAGGTGTGTGTGTGTGTGTGTGTGTGTGTGTGTGTGTGTGTGTGTGTGTGTGTGTGTGTGTGTGTGTGTGTGTGTGTGTGTGTGTGTGTGTGTGTGTGTGTGTGTGTGTGTGTGTGTGTGTGTGTGTGTGTGTGTCTGCGTGCGTGTGTGTGGTTTTACCCCTGTTGTCGTAGCTATAGTAACTGGACCACCCATGTCTGTTTGACTTTGTCCGTGTCCCACTGTGTGGGTTGGTTGTTTGGTTGTTTCTACCGGCTTGTTGTATCTGAAGGGCCAGTTTCCCAGACACAGACCAGGTCTAGATTCTCCATTGTAAAACAGTTGTTTAGTCCAGGAAGAGACTTTGTCTGTCTGCCCCGGGAGGAATCCAGCTCTGAGTGTCTTTTGACCTCTTCTGAAGGGAACTCGGACGTTTGGCGGCGGAGGCAATGCTGGCGGGAACCTCGGTAATACAGGCGGTCGGGACCGACGAGGAGGAGGAGACCGAGGAGACAGGGACTCGTACCGGCAGAGACGAGAGGAGAGGACGGAGGAGTCCAGCCGTCCAGAGGGAAACTACAGAGAGCTCGGGAGTTACCGGGAACAACCAAACTACCGGGAACTAGGAAATTACCGCGAGCTGGTGAGGGCTCCGACCTTTTGACCCAGTGTTTCCCTTAGCTCTGTGTAGGCGGGTGGGTCTCTTTCCCTCTGTCTAAAAGCCCCCCCCCCCTCCGGGCTCCTTTCAATTTTAATTGAAGATGTTTGAGGTCTTTGTGGTCAGGAGAATAATTCTGGTAAAATATGCCTTGGCTCTCTGGTTTTGGGCTGGACCTGTCTAGGCTTCACAACAACAACAACAACAGGTCAGCCTAATTCATTTGTTTAATCTAGATTCCTGGCTCGCAGTAAGAAATGTCTCTGATTCAGGTTTTTATTGAGCCGCATTGGTGTCAGAGTCATGATGGTTTTGGGTCCTCTGTGGTCTGATTGTGAAATAATCTTGGGGACCCTCATTGGTGTCAGATGATGGTTTTGGGTCCTCTGTGGTCTGATTGTGAAATAATCTTGGGGACCCTCATTGGTGTCAGATGATGGTTTTGGGTCCTCTGTGGTCTGATTGTGAAATAATCTTGGGGACCCTCATTGGAGTCAGATGATGGTTTTGGGTCCTCTGTGGTCTGATTGTGAAATAATCTTGGGGACCCCCATTGGTTTCAGACAGTTTTGGGTCTGGGTCTCATTGTGAACAATCTTGGGGACCCTCTTTCATTCAGTTGTGGTTTTGGGTAAACTCCTGGTCTGATTGTAAGACCCCTCCCTTCCCCTCATCAGGCTGTCTCCCAAATGATGGTTTTTCCCTCTATAGGGCACTATTGTTAGACCCTGTTCCTTCTTTAAGACCTGAGAGAGGGCCTTAAAATAGGGGGTTGTGTAATGAAACCTGAGAGAGGGAAGATCAAATGGGGGTGAAGACCAGAGAGAGGGAAGATCAAATGGGGGTGAAGACCAGAGAGGGGAAGATCAAATGGGGGTGGGGGGTTCCTTCTGAAGACCAGGAGGGGGAGTTCAAATGTGTGTGTGGGGGGGGTCAATGAAAACCAGAGAGAAACAGGGAAGTTCAAATATGTGTGTGTGTGTGGGGGGGGGTTAATGAAGACCAGAGAGGGAGGGAGATTCAAATATGTGTGTGTGGGGGGGGGTTAATGAAGACCAGAGAGGGGGGAGAAGTTCAAATATGTGTGTGTGTGGGGGGGTTAATGAAGACCAGAGAGGGACAGGAAGTTCAAATATGTGTGTGTGGGGGGGGGGGGGGGGGTTAATGAAGACCAGAGAGGGAGGGAGAAGTTCAAATGGGGGGGGGTTAATGAAGACCAGAACACTGTATTTATACATGACATTGGTAATGTCTTTATTCCTTTGGAACCTCTGTGAGTGTAATGTTTACTGTTCATGTTTATTGTTTATTTCACTTCTGTTGATCTATTTCACCTGCTTTCACTTGTTTACGTATGTTCCCATGCCAATAAGGCCCCTTGAATTGAACTGAGAGAAGTGTGTCACCTCTCCTAAGTTCCAAAAGAATAAAGACATTTCAAATGTCATATTATGTCTATATACGGTGTTGTAACGATGTGCTCCGGGTCTTCACTGACCCCTCCACCCTCCCCCATTTTAACTCCCTCCACTCACTCCCCTCCCCCATTTGAACTCTCCTCCCCCATTTGAACTCTCCTCCCCCATTTGAACTCTCCTCCCCCATTTGAACTCTCCTCCCCCATTTGAACTCTCCTCCCCCATTTGAACTCCCCTCCCCCATATGAACTCCCCTCCCCCATTTGAACTCCCCTCTTTATCTCTCCTTTTCCCTCCTCCCTTCACCCCTGCATTATTTATCTATGCTACTATCCCCCCATCCCTCCATCCCCCTCCCATCTCTCCATCCCCCCTCACATCACCCCTCCATCCCCCTTCCCATCCCATCCCCCTTCCCATCCCCCTCCATTCTCTCCATCCCCCTCCCATCCCTCCATCCCCCTCCCATCTCTCCATCCCCCTTCCATCCCCCTCCCATCCCTCCATCCCCCTTCCATCTCTCCATCCCCCCTTCCATCCCCCTCCCATCCCTCCATCCCCCTCCCATCCCCCCTCCATCCCCCCTCCCATCCCCCTCCCATCCCCCATCCCCCTCCCATCCCCCTCCCATCCCTCCATCCCTCCCTCCCATCCCCCTCCCATCCCTCCCTCCATCCCCCCCTCCCATCCCCTCCATCCCCCTCCCATCCCCTCCATCCCCCTCCCATCCCCCTCCCATCCCTCCATCCCCCTCCCATCCCCTCCATCCCCCTCCCTCCATCCCCCCTCCCATCCCCTCCACCCCCTCCATCCCCCTCCCATCCTCCCTCCACCCCCCTCCCATCTCTCCACCCCCTCCCATCCCTCCACCCCCCTCCCATCCCTCCATCCCCCCTCCCATCCCCTCCACCCCCCACCCCCTCCATCCCCCTCCCATCCCCTCCATCCCCCTCCCTCCATCCCCCTCCCATCCCCTCCACCCCCTCCATCCCCCCTCCCATCCCCTCCATCCCCCTCCCTCCATCCCCCTCCCATCCCCCTCCATCCCCCTCCCATCCCCTCCATCCCCCTCCCATCCCCTCCATCCCCCTCCCATCCCTCCACCCCCCCCATCCCCTCCATCCCCCTCCCTCCCTCCACCCCCCTCCCATCCCCTCCATCCCCCTCCCTCCACCCCCTCCCATCTCCCATCCCCCTCCCATCCCCTCCATCCCCCATCCCTCCATCCCCCTTCCTCCACCCCCTCCCCTCCCTCCATCACCCCTCCCACCCCCTCCCATCCCCTCCATCCCCCCCCTCCCACCCCCTCCCATCTCCCATCCCCCATCCCATCCCTCCATCCCCCCTTCCTCCACCCCCTCCCCTCCCTCCATCACCCCTCCCCCCCCCCCACCCCCTCCCCTCCCTCCATCTCCCCTCCCCTCCCTCCACCCCCTCCCCTCCCTCCATCCCCCTCCATCCCCCTCCCCCCTCCCTCTACCCCCTCCCATCCCCTCCATCCCCCTCCCATCCCTCCATCCCCCTCCCTCTAGGTGGATGAGCGGGCCCTAAGGGACATTATGGAGATGGGGTTTGATAAGGAGGATGCTCGTCAGGCCCTGATGGACAACAACAACAACATGGAGGTGGCTCTCAACAGTCTACTGACGGGGACCTTCAAACCCCCCACCCCCCGAGGAACCCAGCAGACCCCCACCCAGAGGTAAGCCCCCCCCACCCAGAGGTAAGCCCCCCCCCACCAAGAGGTAAGCCCCCCCCACCCAGAGGTCAGCCTACAACATGACCTACGACTACGTAATAACTATAGAATCCCATTGATAATGTAACTTTTCTGCTGCGTCTGTTTCCTCCATGCAGCAGACAGAGGAAGGGGTCGTGGCCGGGGTCGGGGTCGGTCCAGTAGGTTTGGGGGTGAGGATGAGGAGGAGGGAGCAGGAGGAAGACCATCAGGACCCAGCACTCTGTTCGACTTCCTGGAGTCCAAGATGGGGAGCTTCTCCCTACAAGGTAAGAGTCCTGTCCTTTACCAATAGTCTTCTCCCTACAAGGTAAGAGTCCTGTCCTTTACCAATAGTCTTCTCCCTACAAGGTAAGAGTCCTGTCCTTTACCAATAGTCTTCTCCCTACAAGGTAAGAGTCCTGTCCTTTACCAATAGTCTTCTCCCTACAAGGTAAGAGTCCTGTCCTTTACCAATAGTCTTCTCCCTACAAGGTACAGTCCTGTCCTTTACCAATATAGTCTTCTCTCTAAAAGGTACAGTCCTGTCCTTTACCAATTGTCTTCATCAGGGTTGCTATAGTTGAAACTTGTTGGTTTTAACAATAAAGAAGTGTCTCCACTTCACTTTGCTCCTGAATTCATGCACCTTGATGGGAGAGCGAGGCAGCAGCAGGGATCGTTCCCGTCCTCTACCTTTATCCTGCTGTGATGCCTGCTTTCAACCTGACATTTTTTTTTTCACAAAGCACATAGCAGTTTGTTACACCTATTTGTGACATATTTTGAAAAGGGGAATTTTCTATTACAGGGAGATAATACCTTTCTTTTTGTTCCTGCTTTTCTTTCTGATTCACAAATTCCTTCAAGTATTGTACTTAAAAATAATAAATAGACTTCTGTGAGAAACGATGTACTGTCTCTGGTGTTATAGTCTCTGGTCCTGTCTCTGGTGTTATAGTCTCTAGTCCTGTCTCTGGTGTTATAGTCTCTGGTGTTATAGTCTCTGGTGTTATAGTCTCTGGTGTTATAGTCTCTGGTGTTATAGTCTCTGGTGTTATAGTCTCTGGTGTTATCGTCTCTGGTGTTATCGTCTCTGGTGTTATAGTCTCTGGTGTTATAGTCTCTGGTGTTATAGTCTCTAGTCCTGTCTCTGGTGTTATAGTCTCTGGTGTTATAGTCTCTAGTCCTGTCTCTGGTGTTATAGTCTCTGGTGTTATAGTCTCTAGTCCTGTCTCTGGTGTTATAGTCTCTGGTGTTATAGTCTCTGGTGTTATAGTCTCTGGTGTTATAGTCTCTGGTGTTATAGTCTCTGGTGTTATAGTCTCTAGTCTTGTCTCTGGTGTTATAGTCTCTGGTGTTATAGTCTCTGGTGTTATAGTCTCTAGTCCTGTCTCTGGTGTTATAGTCTCTGGTGTTATAGTCTCTGGTGTTATAGTCTCTGGTGTTATAGTCTCTAGTCTTGTCTCTGGTGTTATAGTCTCTGGTGTTATAGTCTCTGGTGTTATAGTCTCTAGTCCTGTCTCTGGTGTTATAGTCTCTGGTGTTATAGTCTCTGGTGTTATAGTGTATGGTGTTATAGTCTCTGGTGTTATAGTCTCTAGTCCTGTCTCTGGTGTTATAGTCTCTGGTGTTATAGTCTCTAGTCCTGTCTCTGGTGTTATAGTCTCTGGTGTTATAGTCTCTGGTTTTATAGTGTCTGGTGTTATAGTCTCTGGTGTTATAGTCTCTAGTCCTGTCTCTGGTGTTATAGTCTCTGGTGTTATAGTCTCTGGTGTTATAGTCTCTGTCTCTGGTGTTATAGTCTCTGGTGTTATAGTCTCTGGTTTTATCGTCTCTGGTGTTATAGTCTCTGGTGTTATAGTCTCTAGTCCTGTCTCTGGTGTTATAGTCTCTGGTGTTATAGTCTCTGGTGTTATAGTCTCTGGTGTTATAGTCTCTGGTGTTATAGTCTCTGGTGTTATAGTCTCTGGTGTTATAGTCTCTAGTCCTGTCTCTGGTGTTATAGTCTCTGGTGTTATAGTCTCTGGTGTTATAGTCTCTAGTCCTGTCTCTGGTGTTATAGTCTCTGGTGTTATAGTATCTGGTGTTATAGTCTCTAGTCCTGTCTCTGGTGTTATAGTCTCTGGTGTTATAGTCTCTGGTGTTATAGTCTCTGGTGTTATAGTATCTGGTGTTATAGTCTCTGGTGTTATAGTCTCTAGTCCTGTCTCTGGTGTTATAGTCTCTGGTGTTATAGTCTCTGGTGTTATAGTCTCTGGTGTTATAGTCTCTAGTCCTGTCTCTGGTGTTATAGTCTCTGGTGTTATAGTCTCTGGTGTTATAGTCTCTGGTGTTATAGTCTCTAGTCCTGTCTCTGGTGTTATAGTCTCTGGTGTTATAGTCTCTGGTGTTATAGTCTCTGGTGTTATAGTCTCTGGTGTTATAGTCTCTGGTGTTATAGTCTCTGGTGTTATAGTCTCTGGTGTTATAGTCTAGTCCTGTCTCTGGTGCTGTAGTCTCTGGTGCTGTAGTCTCTGGTGCTGTAGTCTCTGGTGCTGTAGTCTCTGGTGCTGTAGTCTCTGGTGCTGTAGTCTCTGGTGCTGTTGTCCTGTCTCTGGTGCTGTAGTCTCTGGTGCTGTAGTCTCTGGTGCTGTAGTCTCTGGTGTTATAGTCTCTGGTGTTATAGTCTCTGGTGTTATAGTCTCTGGTGTTATAGTCTCTGTCTCTGTGTTATAGTCTCTGGTGTTGTAGTCTCTGGTGTTATAGTCTCTGGTGTTATAGTCTCTGGTGTTATAGTCTCTGGTGTTATAGTCTCTGGTGTTATAGTCTCTGGTGTTAGTCTCTGGTGTTATAGTATCTGGTGTTAGTCTCTGGTGTTATAGTCTCTGGTGTTATAGTCTCTGGTGTTATAGTATCTGGTGTTATAGTCTCTGGTGCTGTAGTCTCTGGTGCTGTAGTCTCTGGTGCTGTAGTCTCTGGTGCTGTAGTCTCTGGTGCTGTAGTCTCTGGTGCTGTAGTCTCTGGTGCTGTAGTCTCTGGTGTTATAGTCTCTGGTGCTGTAGTCTCTGGTGCTGTAGTCTCTGGTGCTGTAGTCTCTGGTGCTGTAGTCCTGTCTCTGGTGCTGTAGTCTCTGGTGCTGTAGTCTCTGGTGCTGTAGTCTCTGGTGCTGTTGTCCTGTCTCTGGTGCTGTTGTCCTGTCTCTGGTGCTGTAGTCTCTGGTGCTGTAGTCTCTGGTGCTGTAGTCTCTGGTGCTGTAGTCTCTGGTGCTGTAGTCTCTGGTGCTGTAGTCCCTGGTGCCGTTGTCCTCTCCTCTGGTGGTTACAGTGCGGAGCCAGGCCAGATGGTCTGTGTCTCTCTACAGAGGGTATTAATCTGTATGAAACAGTGCTGCCGTTAGTTAAGTCTCTGACATCAGTGTGTCGGCATGGCGACAAACTGACATATGGTTCACCACAGAGGGGAAATGGAAACACAGTCAACAGAGAGGGATGGGTTTCATTTCCTGCCTTTCATGAGGGGAAGTTACCGTTTGAAGTTTGGGCTCATTTCAAGCGTTTAGACGTTGGAAACCAGAGTTTGGGATCATTTTTACTGAACTCTGGCAATGACTTTAGTTTCTGCCTTCTTTGTTTAAAAATAAAAAGTATACAATGACGTTTATTTTTTGATTTGTTTCTCAGGTCTCCAATTAAAGGACCGTATGTAGAACGTATTGAGCATGTCTGTGTGTGTACACATTAGGAATGTGACCAATGGACAATGTTGCTTAATGTTTAATCTGTATTTTTTTAACAAATAATTTGATGTTAAAACTATACACAAAAACATCAGAAAATTCCACGTCAATTTACCATGCATAATGGTCCTATTAGTTCACGATGCAGAATCATTCATTCACGAAGCAGAATAATGGTCCTAATAAGGACCTCTAGGGACAGACAGTGTAGTTCTCTCTCCCTCAGTCAGACAGTGAAATCTCCCTCAGACAGACAGTGTAGTCCTATCTCCCTCAGACAGACAGTGTAGTTCTCTCTCCCTCAGTCAGACAGTGAAATCTCCCTCAGTCAGACAGTGTAGTTCTCTCTCCCTCAGACAGACAGTGTAGTTCTCTCTCCCTCAGAGACAGACTCTCTCCCTCAGTCAGACAGTGTAGTTCTATCTCCCTCAGACAGACAGTGTAGTTCTCTCTCCCTCAGACAGACAGTGTAGTTCTCTCTCCCTCAGACAGACAGTGTAGTTCTCTCTCCCTCAGTCAGACAGTGTAGTTCTCTCTCCCTCAGTCAGACAGTGTAGTTCTATCTCCCTCAGACAGACAGTGTAGTTCTCTCTCCCTCAGACAGACAGTGTAGTTCTCTCTCCCTCAGACAGACAGTGTAGTTCTCTCTCCCTCAGTCAGACAGTGTAGTTCTCTCTCCCTCAGTCAGACAGTGTAGTTCTATCTCCCTCAGACAGACAGTGTAGTTCTCTCTCCCTCAGTCAGACAGTGTAGTTCTCTCTCCCTCAGTCAGACAGTGTAGTTCTATCTCCCTCAGACAGACAGTGTAGTTCTCTCTCCCTCAGACAGACAGTGTAGTTCTCTCTCCCTCAGTCAGACAGTGAAATCTCCCTCAGTCAGACAGTGAAGTTCAATCTCCCTCAGTCAGACAGTGTAGTTCTATCTCCCTCAGTCAGACAGTGAAATATCCCTCAGTCAGACAGTGAAATCTCCCTCAGTCAGACAGTGAAACCTCCCTCAGTCAGACAGTGTAGTTCTATCTCCCTCAGTCAGACAGTGTAGTTCTATCTCCCTCAGTCAGACAGTGGAGTGAAATCTCCCTCAGTCAGACAGTGGAGTGAAATCTCCCTCAGTCAGACAGTGAAAGGAGATTTCACTGTCTGACTGAGGGAGATAGAACTACTCAGTCAGACAGTGAAATCTCCCTCAGTCAGACAGTGAAATCTCCCTCAGTCAGACAGTGAAATCTCCCTCAGTCAGACAGTGAAATCTCCCTCAGTCAGACAGTGAAATCTCCCTCAGTCATATCCCCTTGAAAGCACCTCTGCTTCGGTATATTTGTTTGTCTGTTCAGTGTAGGACGACAGCTTTTTAAATGCCAAAACCAAACGTTCTCTGGAGAGTCGAGGCGCCCGCTGAACGGGTGTTCTACTTGTCTGTGAAGGAAGGTCGCTTCTGAAGTGGGACTAACGTCCATCACGAGGCTTCCAGAACTGTCCATCAAATGAATCTTGAGCTGCCTGTGGGATAAACAACAACAGCCTGCCTCTGCCTCTGCCTCTGCCTCTGCCGCCTGCCCACAGACCAATCTTTACATCTTGTTAAATACCATGACTTTGCCAATTTCATTTATTTTATTTCACCCCAGGTGAGGCCAGTTTTTATTTAACCAGGTGAGGCCAGTTGAGAACACCTTTATTTAACCAGGTGAGGCCAGTTGAGAACAAGTTCTCATTTACAAGGCTGTTGAGAACACCTGACCAAGATAAAGCAAAGCAGATAAAGCAAAGACAAAAAACAACAACACAGAGTTACACATGGAGTAAAACAAACGTACAGTCAATAACACAATAGAAAACTCTGTTTATTCACTGTGTTCAAATGTAGTAAGGAGACATTTAGTAGACTGAAAATACATCTTCCTCTAGGAATCTCCTCCTGAGATTCAGTATTTTTGAAAACGGAGACTGGATTAGTTGCCGTACTTCTGAGAACACAAACACTCGCATCTTTTCATAGAGAGGTGGGAGGGGCACAGAGACAGACAGAACAGCTAGAGAGGTGGGAGGGGCACAGAGACAGACAGAACAGCTAGAGAGGTGG
This sequence comes from Oncorhynchus gorbuscha, assembly GCF_021184085.1. Classification (NCBI taxonomy): domain Eukaryota; kingdom Metazoa; phylum Chordata; class Actinopteri; order Salmoniformes; family Salmonidae; genus Oncorhynchus; species Oncorhynchus gorbuscha. The sequence continues at coordinate 484,734 of NW_025745371.1, read as the reverse complement.
GAGGGGCACAGAGACAGACAGAACAGCTAGAGAGGTGGGGAAGAGAGAGGGGAGGGGCACAAAGACAGAGAACAGCTAGCGAGGTGGGAGGGGCACAGAGACAGACAGAACAGCTAGAGAGGTGGGAGGGGCACAGAGACAGACAGAACAGCTAGAGAGGTGGGGAAGAGAGAGGGGAGGGGCACAGAGACAGACAGAACAGCTAGAGAGGTGGGAGGGCACAGACAGACAGACAGACAGACAGACAGACAGACAGACAGACAGACAGACAGACAGACAGACAGACAGACAGACAGACAGACAGACAGACAGACAGACAGACAGACAGACAGACAGACAGACAGACAGACAGACAGACAGACAGACAGACAGACAGACAGACAGACAGACAGACAGACCGACCGACCGACCGACCGACCCGTGCACTGGGTCTATCTATCAGTATAGGCAGGTCAGCCACCAGACAGAACCGTGCACTAGGTCTATCTATCAGTATAGGCAGGTCAGACACCAGACAGAACCGGGCACTAGGTCTATCTATCAGTATAGGCAGGTCAGACACCAGACAGAACCGTGCACTGGGTCTATCTATCAGTATAGGCAGGTCAGACACCAGACAGAACCGGGCACTGGGTCTATCTATCAGTATAGGCAGGTCAGACACCAGACAGAACCGGGCACTGGGTCTATCTATCAGTATAGGCAGGTCAGACACCAGACAGAACCGTGCACTGGGTCTATCTATCAGTATAGGCAGGTCAGACACCAGACAGAACCGTGCACTGGGTCTATCTATCAGTATAGGCAGGTCAGACACCAGACAGAACCGTGCACTGGGTCTATCTATCAGTATAGGCAGGTCAGACACCAGACAGAACCGTGCACTGGGTCTATCTATCAGTATAGGCAGGTCAGACACCAGACAGAACCGTGCACTGGGTCTATCTATCAGTATAGGCAGGTCAGACACCAGACAGAACCGTGCACTGGGTCTATCTATCAGTATAGGCAGGTCAGACACCAGACAGAACCGGGCACTGGGTCTATCTATCAGTATAGGCAGGTCAGACACCAGACAGAACCGTGCACTGGGTCTATCTATCAGTATAGGCAGGTCAGACACCAGACAGAACCGGGCACTGGGTCTATCTATCAGTATAGGCAGGTCAGCCACCAGACAGAACCGGGCACTGGGTCTATCTATCAGTATAGGCAGGTCAGCCACCAGACAGAACCGGGCACTGGGTCTATCTATCAGTATAGGCAGGTCAGCCACCAGACAGGACCGGACACTGGGTCTATCTATCAGTATAGGCAGGTCAGACACCAGACAGGACCGGGCACTGGGTCTATCTATCAGTATAGGCAGGTCAGACACCAGACAGGACCGGGCACTGGGTCTATCTATCAGTATAGGCAGGTCAGACACCAGTCAGAACCGGACACTGGGTCTATCTATCAGTATAGGCAGGACAGACAGACAGACAGAACCGGACACTGGGTCTTTGTGTATCCAATTTGGTTGAAATGTTTTAACGTTTACACCTATGTGTGTGTTCTCTCTGGGTTTCTCCTCCAGAGCCAAAGAGCCAGTCCTCCCAGAGGCATCACGAGGGTAAGATGACGTTCCCTCCTAACAGCCAGTCCCAGGACAGGTACCCCCAACGCAGCGACAGCCGCAACGACAGGTCAGACGGCAGGAACGACTGGTCCAGGAACGACAGATCACGGAAGGAGAGAAACGACAGATCAGACTTCAGGAACGACAGGAACGACCGACCACCTCGTTTCCAGAGGGATAGTGACAAGGATTTCCCTAAACCTGGCCACGACCCTCCATCGCCACATCCACCCCTTCCCCAGCCTCAGCTCCAGCAGGAGCTGGCAGGGCCAGGAGAGAGCCCAGGACAGAGGCCAGGAAAGGGGCCAGACACAGGAGAAGGCCCCTCCTGGAGGTGGAGGAGGGTCAGAGAGGTGGAGAGAGGCCCAGGACAGAGGCCAGGAAAGGGGCCAGACACAGGAGAAGGCCCCTCCTGGAGGTGGAGGAGGGTCAGAGAGGTGGAGAGAGGCCCAGCATGAGAGACAAACAGCCAGGGAGGCCAGAGGACAGACATCAGTTTTCTGCCCTGCTGCTACGTACCCTGCCCCCGGCCAGCGGAACAGAGAACCCAGAGACGGAACCCAGGCGGATTCTTCTGGTTCTAGAACCTTCCAGCAGGGGATCAGAGTAGGTTCTAGTTCTGGTTCCGGAGGGTTCCAGAACCAAAGTCGGAGAGAGCAGTACTCGGTACCCGATCTGGCATTTAATAAGAGAGGAGGAGGAGGAGGGATGAAGCAGGACAACGGACCTGCACCAGCTGCCTCTAAACCAGTCCAGCACCAGACAGAGTCCAGTTCTAACTGTGTATCAGAACCTAAAGGGGTCCAGAGGTCTGACAGCAGAACAGACAACAGGTATGGATACTGGATTAGACTTGATTGGCATGAAATAAAATCACATTTTTATTGATCACATACATGAAATAAAATCACATTTTTATTGATCACATACACATGGTTAGCAGATGTTATTGGTCACATGGTTAGCAGATGTTATTGGTCACATTGTTAGCAGATGTTATTGATCACATACACATGGTTAGCAGATGTTATTGGTCACATACACATGGTTAGCAGATGTTATTGGTCACATGATTAGCAGATGTTATTGATCACATACACATGGTTAGCAGATGTTATTGGTCACATGGTTAGCAGATGTTATTGGTCACATGGTTAGCAGATGTTAATGGTCACATACACATGGTTAGCAGATGTTATTGATCACATACACATGGTTAGCAGATGTTATTGATCACATGGTTAGCAGATGTTATTGGTCACATACACATGGTTAGCAGATGTTATTGGTCACATGGTGAGCAGATGTTATTGGTCACATGGTTAGCAGATGTTATTGGTCACATGGTTAGCAGATGTTATTGGTCATATACACATGGTTAGCAGATGTTATTGGTCACATACACATGGTTAGCAGATGTTATTGGTCACATGGTTAGCAGATGTTATTGGTCATATACACATGGTTAGCAGATGTTATTGGTCACATACACATGGTTAGCAGATGTTATTGGTCACATGGTTAGCAGATGTTATTGGTCATATACACATGGTTAGCAGATGTTATTGGTCACATACACATGGTTAGCAGATGTTATTGGTCACATACACATGGTTAGCAGATGTTATTGGTCACATACACATGGTTAGCAGATGTTATTGGTCACATACACATGGTTAGCAGATGTTATTGGTCACATACACATGGTTAGCAGATGTTATTGGTCACATACACATGGTTAGCAGATGTTATTGGTCACATGGTTAGCATATGTTATTGATCACATGGTTAGCAGATGTTATTGGTCACATACACATGGTTAGCAGATGTTATTGGTCACATACACATGGTTAGCAGATGTTATTGGTCACATACACATGGTTAGCAGATGTTATTGATTACATACACATGGTTAGCAGATGTTATTGATCACATACACATGGTTAGCAGATGTTATTGATTACATACACATGGTTAGCAGATGTTATTGATCACATACACATGGTTAGCAGATGTTATTGATTACATACACATGGTTAGCAGATGTTATTGATCACATACACATGGTTAGCAGATGTTATTGATCACATACACATGGTTAGCAGATGTTATTGATTACATACACATGGTTAGCAGATGTTATTGGTCACATACACCCGGTTAGCAGATGTTAATGCGAGTGTAGCGAAATGCTTGTGCTTCTAGTTCTGACAATGCAGTAATAACCAACAAGTAATCTAACCTAACAATTCCACAACTACTACCTCATACACACAAGTGTAAATTAATAAGAATATGTACATAAAGATATATGAATGAGCGATGGTACAGAGCGGCATAGGCAAGATGCAGTAGATGGTATCGAGGACAGTATATACACATGAGATGAGTAGATGGTATAGAGGACAGTATCTACATATGAGATAGTATACATATATACATATGAGATGAGTAGATGGTATAGAGGACAGTATATACATATGAGTAGATGGTATAGAGGACAGTATATACATATGAGATGCAGTAGATGGTATAGAGGACAGTATATACATATGAGATGCAGTAGATGGTATCGAGTACAGTATATACATATGAGATGCAGTAGATGGTATAGAGGACAGTATATACATATGAGATGAGTAGATGGTATAGAGGACAGTATATACATATGAGTAGATGGTATAGAGGACAGTATATACATATGAGATGCAGTAGATGGTATAGAGGACAGTATATATATATGAGATGCAGTAGATGGTATAGAGGACAGTATATACATATGAGATGCAGTAGATGGTATAGAGGACAGTATCTACATATGAGATGAGTAATGTAGGGTATGTAAACATTATCTAAAGTGGCATTGTTTGTATGGATACTTGATTAGACTTGACTATGAATGTCGTCTCGTTGTCAATGCCATCCGCGTTTATGAATACAACGTGTGAGAGTTGACTGTTTACTAATGTGTGTGCAGTGCCAATGAAGAAAGGTGCATTCTGGGATGTGCAGTAACGTTGTGTTGTATTGTAGAGCTGAGCCCAACAGCAGACGGAGAGGAGGAGGGGGGAAGTCCAACAGGGAAAGGCCCAACTCTGACAACTTTGACCGTTACCGGGACAACGGACCGTCGAACTCTTCTACGTCGTGGGCGGGGCAAGAGAAGGACTGTAGCGCCGGGACGCAGGACTGGGGCGTGTCCCGTGGTGAGTCTCGTCCAGTGAAAGGCCAAGTGGGCAGCGGCCCAGGCTCGGGGTCACACCTCCAAAATGGTGACTCGTCAACGGAACACCGGACAGGGCCAATCAAACAACAGAACTACTCCTCTGGTCCCGCCCCCAGGGAGAGGGAGGAGCCACACAACAGGAACAGCACTAACCCCGCCCATAACAACTCCAACACCGCCCCTAAGAAGAGAACGGGGCAGGTCAAAGGGCAGAGGTCAGACCAGAGGTCAGACCAGGGGCAGGTTGGGACCATGGAGCCTGCAATGGCTCAAGGCCTGGGGAACTTGAAACCAGGAGACCAGGTTCTAGCGCTCTACTGGGAAGACAACAAGGTACAACTATATGGGAGTCATGGTTAGATAGATGGGAGTCATGGTTAGATAGATGGGAGATAGATGGGAGTCATAGTTAGATAGATGGGAGTCATGGTTAGATAGATGGGAGTCATGGTTAGATAGATGGGAGTCATGGTTAGATAGATGGGAGATAGATGGGAGTCATGGTTAGATAGATGGGAGTCATGGTTAGATAGATGGGAGTCATGGTTAGATAGATGGGAGTCATGGTTAGATAGATGGGAGTCATGGTTAGATAGATGGGAGATAGATGGGAGCCATAGTTAGATAGATGGGAGTCATGGTTAGATAGATGGGAGTCATGGTTAGATAGATGGGAGTCATGGTTAGATAGATGGGAGTCATGGTTAGATAGATGGGAGTCATGGTTAGGTAGATGGGAGTCATGGTTAGGTAGATGGGAGTCATGGTTAGATAGATGGGAGTCATAGTTAGATAGATGGGAGATAGATGGGAGTCATGGTTAGATAGATGGGAGTCATGGTTAGATAGATGGGAGTCATGGTTAGATAGATGGGAGTCATAGTTAGATAGATGGGAGATAGATGGGAGTCATGGTTAGATAGATGGGAGTCATGGTTAGATAGATGGGAGTCATGGTTAGATAGATGGGAGTCATAGTTAGATAGATGGGAGATAGATGGGAGTCATGGTTAGATAGATGGGAGTCATGGTTAGATAGATGGGAGATAGATGGGAGTCATGGTTAGATAGATGGGAGTCATGGTTAGATAGATGGGAGTCATGGTTAGATAGATGGGAGTCATGGTTAGATAGATGGGAGTCATAGTTAGATAGATGGGAGTCATGGTTAGATAGATGGGAGTCATGGTTAGATAGATGGGAGTCATGGTTAGATAGATGGGAGTCATGGTTAGATAGATGGGAGTCATGGTTAGATAGATGGGAGTCATGGTTAGATAGATGGGAGTCATGGTTAGATAGATGGGAGTCATGGTTAGATAGATGGGAGTCATGGTTAGATAGATGGGAGTCATGGTTAGATAGATGGGAGTCATGGTTCGATAGATGGGAGATAGATGGGAGTCATGGTTAGATAGATGGGAGTCATGGTTAGATAGATGGGAGTCATGGTTAGATAGATGGGAGATAGATGGGAGTCATGGTTAGATAGATGGGAGATAGATGTGAGTCATGGTTAGATAGATGGGAGTCATGTTTAGTAATATGGGAGTCATGGTTAGGTAGATGGGAGTCATGGTTAGGTAGATGGGAGTCATGGTTAGATAGATGGGAGTCATGGTTAGATAGATGGGAGTCATGGTTAGATAGATGGGAGTCATGGTTAGATAGATGGGAGATAGATGGGAGTCATGGTTAGATAGATGGGAGATAGATGGGAGTCATGGTTAGATAGATGGGAGTCGTGGTTAGATAGATGGGAGTCATGGTTAGATAGATGGGAGTCATGGTTAGGTAGATGGGAGTCATGGTTAGGTAGATGGGAGTCATGGTTAGATAGATGGGAGTCATGGTTAGATAGATGGGAGTCATGGTAAGATAGATGGGAGTCATGGTTAGATAGATGGGAGTCATGGTTAGATAGATGGGAGATAGATAGATGGGAGTCATGGTTAGATAGATGGGAGATAGATGGGAGTCATGGTTAGAGATGGGAGTCAGATGGGAGTCATGGTTAGATAGATGGGAGTCATGGTTAGGTAGATGGGAGTCATGGTTAGGTAGATGGGAGTCATGGTTAGATAGATGGGAGTCATGGTTAGATAGATGGGAGATAGATGGGAGTCATGGTTAGATAGATGGGAGTCATGGTTAGGTAGATGGGAGTCATGGTTAGGTAGATGGGAGTCATGGTTAGATAGATGGGAGTCATGGTTAGATAGATGGGAGTCATGGTTAGATAGATGGGAGTCATGGTTAGATAGATGGGAGTCATGGTTAGATAGATGGGAGTCATGGTTAGATAGATGGGAGTCATGGTTAGATAGATGGGAGTCATGGTTAGATAGATGGGAGATAGATGGGAGTCATGGTTAGATAGATGGGAGATAGATGGGAGTCATGGTTAGATAGATGGGAGTCATGGTTAGGTAGATGGGAGTCATGGTTAGGTAGATGGGAGTCATGGTTAGATAGATGGGAGTCATGGTTAGATAGATGGGAGATAGATGGGAGTCATGGTTAGATAGATGGGAGTCATGGTTAGATAGATGGGAGTCATGGTTAGATAGATGGGAGTCATGGTTAGATAGATGGGAGTCATGGTTAGGTAGATGGGAGTCATGGTTAGGTAGATGGGAGTCATGGTTAGATAGATGGGAGTCATAGTTAGATAGATGGGAGTCATGGTTAGATAGATGGGAGTCATGGTTAGATAGATGGGAGATAGATGGGAGTCATGGTTAGATAGATGGGAGATAGATGGGAGTCATGGTTAGATAGATGGAAGTCGTGGTTAGATAGATGGGAGTCATGGTTAGATAGATGGGAGTCATGGTTAGATAGATGGGAGTCATGGTTAGATAGATGGGAGTCATGGTTAGATAGATGGGAGATAGATGGGAGTCATGGTTAGATAGATGGGAGTCGTGGTTAGATAGATGGGAGTCATGGTTAGGTAGATGGGAGTCATGGATTAGATGTAGATAGATGGGAGTCATGGTTAGATAGATGGGAGTCATGGTTAGATAGATGGGAGTCATGGTTAGATAGATGGGAGTCATGGTTAGATAGATGGGAGTCATGGTTAGAGTCATGGTTAGATAGATGGGAGTCATGGTTAGATAGATGGGAGTCATGGTTAGATAGATGGGAGTCATGGTTAGATAGATGGGAGTCATGGTTAGATAGATGGGAGATAGATGGGAGTCATGGTTAGATAGATGGGAGTCGTGGTTAGATAGATGGGAGTCATGGTTAGGTAGATGGGAGTCATGGTTAGATAGATGGGAGTCATGGTTGGGAGATAGATGGGAGATAGATGGGAGTCATGGTTAGATAGATGGGAGTCATAGTTAGATAGATGGGAGTCATGGTTAGATAGATGGGAGTCATAGTTAGATAGATGGGAGTCATGGTTAGATAGATGGGAGTCATGGTTAGATAGATGGGAGTCATGGTTAGATAGATGGGAGTCATGGTTAGATAGATGGGAGTCATGGTTAGATAGATGGGAGTCATGGTTAGATAGATGGGAGATAGATGGGAGTCATGGTTAGATAGATGGGAGTCGTGGTTAGATAGATGGGAGTCATAGATAGATGGGAGTCATGGTTAGGTAGATGGGAGTCATGGTTAGGTAGATGGGAGTCATGGTTAGATAGATGGGAGTCATGGTTAGATAGATGGGAGTCGTGGTTAGATAGATGGGAGTCGTGGTTAGATAGATGGGAGTCGTGGTTAGATAGATGGGAGTCGTGGTTAGATAGATGGGAGTCGTGGTTAGATAGATGGGAGTCATGGTTAGATAGGTGGGAGTCATGGTTAGATAGATGGGAGATAGATGGGAGTCATGGTTAGATAGATGGGAGTCATGGTTAGATAGATGGGAGTCATGGTTAGATAGATGGGAGTCATGGTTAGATAGATGGGAGTCATGGTTAGATAGATGGGAGATAGATGGGAGTCATGGTTAGATAGATGGGAGTCATAGTTAGATAGATGGGAGTCATGGTTAGATAGATGGGAGTCATAGTTAGATAGATGGGAGTCATGGTTACATAGATGGGAGTCATGGTTAGATAGATGGGAGTCATGGTTAGATAGATGGGAGTCATGGTTAGATAGATGGGAGTCATGGTTAGATAGATGAGAGTCATGGTTAGATAGATGAGAGTCATGATTAGATAGATGGGAGTCGTGGTTAGATAGATGGGAGTCATGGTTAGGTCATGGTTAGGTCCAGGATAGATGCTGTGTGTAATGACACCTCTGTGTGTAGTTCTATAGGTCCAGGATAGATGCTGTGTGTAATGACACCTCTGTGTGTAGTTCTACAGGTCCAGGATAGATGCTGTGTGTAGTTCTATAGGTCCAGGATAGATGCTGTGTGTAATGACACCTCTGTGTGTAGTTCTACAGGTCCAGGATAGATGCTGTGTGTAGTTCTATAGGTCCAGGATAGATGCTGTGTGTAATGACACCTCTGTGTGTAGTTCTACAGGTCCAGGATAGATGCTGTGTGTAGTTCTACAGGTCCAGGATAGATGCTGTGTGTAATGACACCTCTGTGTGTAGTTCTACAGGTCCAGGATAGATGCTGTGTGTAGTTCTATAAGTCCAGAATAGATGCTGTGTGTAATGACACCTCTGTGTGTAGTTCTACAGGTCCAGGATAGATGCTGTTCATCCCTCTGGTCTCACGGCCGTCGTGGTCTTCACTGAGTATGGAAACTGTGAGGAGGTCCTTCTACACAACATCAGACCGGTCAGCACGGACTTCTGGGTAAGTATCTATGGGACTACAGTTGCTCTGTAGTCAACTCACCTTTCCACACATCCTCTCTCCTCTTCAGCTTCTCAAACCGTATTGGAGGAGAATGTCCAAGACCCCCCACCCCCCCCCACCCCTAGTCAGTCTCCTCTAATGGGTTTTAGAGAAGGAGGAGAGAAAAAGAGGATGTGAGGAAACGAGGAAAGACTCATTGAGAATGAGCCTTCGTTCTACCCAATAGAAAGTCCTTAGAGGCGTCTTCGATGGCGCCTCATATTCAGGTGTGAAGACACAGACTGATACAGCGTGGGGTTTAGCCTTCAGGAAGGTCAGCTGCTCTAATATCATCTCTTAAACCAGCGCAGTATTCTCAGTGTCTTTAGTCCAGAGTGCAGATCTAGGATCAGGTCCTGCCTGTCAGAATGGCGGAGGGAGGGAGGGAGGGCGGCAGGGTAGCCTAGTGGTTAGAGCGTTGGACTAGTAACCGAAAGGTTGCAAGTTCAAATCCCCGAGCTGACAAGGTACAAATCTGTCGTTCTGCCCCTGAACAGGCAGTTAACCCACTGTTCCTAGTCCGTCATTGAAAATAAGAGTTTGTTCTTAACTGACTTGCCTAGTTAAATAAAGGTTAAAAAAAATAATAGAATCATATTCAGTATGATTTAGAAAAATAAATAAACTGATGGTAGGTCTGTATGTGTGGTGGCAGAAGGAAGAGGAGGGGCTAGAGTACCGGCGCGGGGGAGACGGGCAGCCTAGGACCACCACGAGGACACGGCCCACGGTCCAGTATTACCAGCCGCCCAGGGCCAGGGACTGACTGACCACATCATGACTGAGTTACGGTACGGACAGGTTACACCTGGACACTACATGACTGAGTTACAGTACAGACAGGTTACACCTGGACACTACATGACTGAGTTACAGTACAGACAGGTTACACCTGGACACTACATGACTGAGTTACAGTACAGACAGGTTACACCTGGACACTACATGACTGAGTTACAGTACAGACAGGACACCTGGACACTACATGACTGAGTTACAGTACAGACAGGTTACACCTGGACACTACATAGTAAACACTATAGCAGTTTAGTCCCAAATGGCCCTCTGTTCCCTTGATAGTGCACTACTGTTGACCAGATTGCTATGGGTTCGTTACGGGTCCTGGTCTAAAGTAGTGGACTGTATCGGAAATGTAGTGTCCACCCCGCTGACCGTTCACATTAGACCCTCCCTCCCTCCCTCCCTTCCACCGTCCCTCCCTCCCTTCCACCGTCCCTCCCTCCCTGGCCTATGGTTTAGTCCTTACGGGTCCTGGTCTATGGGTTAGTCCTACGGGTCCTGGTCTATGGGTTAGCCCTACGGGCCCTGGTCTATGGGTTAGTCCTATGGGTCCTGGTCTATAGGTTAGTCCTACGGGTCCTGGTCTATGGGTTAGCCCTACGGGCCCTGGTCTATGGGTTAGTCCTACGGGTCCTGGTCTATGGGTTAGCCCTACGGGCCCTGGTCTATGGGTTAGTCCTTACGGGTCCTGATCTATGGGTTAGTCCTACGGGTCCTGGTCTATGGGTTAGTCCTTACGGGTCCTGGTCTATGGGTTAGTCCTACAGGTCCTGGTCTATGGGTTAGTCCTACGGTTCCTGGTCTATGGGTTAGTCCTACGGGTCCTGGTCTATGGGTTAGTCCTACGGGTCCTGGCATATGGGTTAGTCCTACGGGTCCTGGTCTATGAGTTAGTCCTACGGGTCCTGGTCTATGGGTTAGTCCTACGGGTCCTGGTCTATGGGTTAGTCCTACGGGTCCTGGTCTATGGGTTAGTCCTACGGGTCCTGGTCTATGGGTTAGTCCTTACGGGTCCTGGTCTATGGGTTAGTCCTACGGGTCCTGGTCTATGGGTTAGTCCTACGGGTCCTGGTTTATGGGTTAGTCCTTACGGGTCCTGGTCTATGGGTTAGTCCTTACGGGTCCTGGTCTATGGGTTAGTCCTTACGGGTCCTGGTCTATGGGTTAGTCCTACGGGTCCTGGTCTATGGGTTAGTCCTACGGGTCCTGGTCTATGGGTTAGTCCTTACGGGTCCTGGTCTATGGGTTAGTCCTACGGGTCCTGGTCTATGGGTTAGTCCTACGGGTCCTGGTCTATGGGTTAGTCCTACGGGTCCTGGCCTATGGGTTAGACCTTCGGGCCCTGGTCTATGGGTTAGTCCTACGGGTCCTGGCCTATGGGTTAGTCCTACGGGTCCTGGTCTATGGGTTAGTCCTACGGGCCCTGGTCTATGGGTTAGTCCTACGGGCCCTGGTCTATGGGTTAGTCCTACGGGTCCTGGTCTATGGGTTAGCCCTACGGGCCCTGGTCTATGGGTTAGCCCTACGGGCCCTGGTCTATGGGTCAGTCCTACGGGTCCTGGTCTATGGGTTAGTCCTACGGGTCCTGGCCTATGGGTTAGTGCTACGGGTCCTGGCCTATGGGTTAGTCCTACGGGTCCTGGTCTATGGGTTAGTCCTACGGGTCCTGATGAGGTGATCTGATGAACTGATCACAGGGTTGATGGTGGTTTGATGAACTGATCACAGGGTTGATGGTGGTTTGATGAGGTGAACTGATCACAGGGTTGATGGTGGTTTGATGAACTGATCACAGGGTTGATGGTGGTTTGATGAGGTGAACTGATCACAGGGTTGATGGTGGTTTGATGAGGTGAACTGATCACAGGGTTGATGGTGGTTTGATGAGGTGAACTGATCACTGGGTTGATGGTGGTTTGATGAGGTGAACTGATCACTGGGTTGATGGTGGTTTGATGAGGTGAACTGATCACTGGGTTGATGGTGGTTTGATGAGGTGAACTGATCACAGGGTTGATGGTGGTTTGATGAGGTGAACTGATCACAGGGTTGATGGTGGTTTGATGAGGTTAACTGATCACAGGGTTGATGGTGGTTTGATGAGGTGAACTGATCACAGGGTTGATGGTGGTTTGATGAGGTGAACTGATCACAGGGTTGATGGTGGTTTGATGAGGTTAACTGATCACAGGGTTGATGGTGGTTTGATGAGGTGAACTGATCACAGGGTTGATGGTGGTTTGATGAGGTGAACTGATCACAGGGTTGATGGTGGTTTGATGAGGTGAACTGATGAACTGACAGTCTGTTTCCTCTTCCTCCCTCAGACGGAGTCCACAAAGGATCCCAGAGGTCGACGCATCTGACCTCAAAAACCTCACATCTTTCTTCTCCCGGGGTTGCAAAATTCCCGAGACTTTCCCAGGTTTTTTCCCAGAAATCCCTGTTTTGGAGGATTCCACGTCCTTATTTGTTCCCTCCTGATTCCACAGAATCTTTCAACTGTGGATTTCTGAGAAACGGACTTTTGGGAAAGTTAGTGGGAGGCCTTTTTTTGCAGGCCTTCTCTCCTCTTCACCAAAATACACACGATGACCGACTCTTCCTCTGTGTCCACTTTGTGTCTCTATATCAAGAAGTGTGAAACATTCAGGAAAAGGGCTTGTTGCTCAAAAAGAGGCTGACGACGAGGACTCTTAGCTAACAGACTTTGTGAAGCGCACAGCCGCTGAACACGAGGAAGATTTGTAAAATAGTTTATTATTAGACGAATAAAAACACTGCTCCTGTATTTCTCTGGGTTTTATTTGTCTGATTCTGAAATCTGTTGTCCAATGAACTGTCTCATGTTGCACCCTTAATGTCTCAGTCCCATGTGTTCCTGTCTGGCAGCTCAGTCTGTTACTACAGTCCATGTGTTCCTGTCTGACAGCTCAGTCTGTTACTACAGTCCCATGTGTTCCTGTCTGACAGCTCAGTCTGTTACTACAGTCCGTGTGTTCCTGTCTGACAGCTCAGTCTGTTACTACAGTCCCATGTGTTCCTGTCTGACAGCTCAGTCTGTTAAAACAGTCCATGTGTTCCTGTCTGACAGCTGTCTGTTACTACAGTCCATGTGTTCCTGTCTGACAGCTCAGTCTGTTACTACAGTCCGTGTGTTCCTGTCTGACAGCTCAGTCTGTTACTACAGTCCATGTGTTCATGTCTGACAGCTCATTTGTTGCGTTCAGCGAAGCGGCTCAGAAGAGGAGGTTAATGTTTGTTTCTGTCTGTCTGTCCGTCCGTCCGTCCGTCCGCCCGCCCGTCCGTCCGTCCGTCTGTCCGTCTATCCATCCATCAATCCTGCTAGATAGGTTTCTATATTACTGTCCATCCATCCATCCATCCATCCATCCATCCTGCTAGATAGGTTTCTATATTACTGTCCATCCATCCATCCATCCATCCATCCATCCATCCATCCATCCATCCATCCATCCATCCATCCATCCATCCATCCATCCATCCATCCATCCATCCATCCTGCTAGATAGGTTTCTATATTACTGTCCATCCATCCATCCATCCTGCTAGATAGGTTTCTATATTACTGTCCATCCATCCATCCATCC
>NW_025745371.1:455650-465650 GCF_021184085.1 Oncorhynchus gorbuscha | reverse complement strand
ACTGACCCTAGCCCCCGACACATAAACTACTGCAGCATAAATACTGGAGGCTGAGACAGGAGGGGTCAGGAGACACTGTGGCCCCATCCGAGGACACCCCGGACAGGGCCAAACAGGAAGGATATAACCCCACCCACTTTGCCAAAGCACAGCCCCCACACCACTAGAGGGAAATCTTCAACCACCAACTTACCATCCTGAGACAAGGCCGAGTATAGCCCACAAAGATCTCCGACACGGTACAACCCAAGGGGTGGGGGGAACCCAGACAGGCCGACCACAACAGTGAATCAACCCACCCAGGTGACGCATCCCCCCAGGGACGGCACGAGAGAGCCCCAGCAAGCCAGTGACTCAGCCCCGTAACAGGGTTAGAGGCAGAGAATCCCAGTGGAAAAAGGGGAACCGGCCAGGCAGAGACAGCAAGGGCGGTTCGTTGCTCCAGAGCCTTTCCGTTCACCTTCCCACTCCTGGGCCAGACTACACTCAATCATATGACCCACTGAAGAGATGAGTCTTCAGTAAAGACTTAAAGGTTGAGACCGAGTTTGCGTCTCTGACATGGGTAGGCAGACCGTTCCATAAAAATGGAGCTCTATAGGAGAAAGCCCTGCCTCCAGCTGTTTGCTTAGAAATTCTAGGGACAATTAGGAGGCCTACGTCTTGTGACCGTAGCGTACGTATAGGTATGTACGGCAGGACCAAATCAGAGAGGTAGGTAGGAGCAAGCCCATGTAATGCTTTGTAGGTTAGCAGTAAAACCTTGAAATCAGCCCTTGCTTTGACAGGAAGCCAGTGTAGAGAGGCTAGCACTGGAGTAATATGATCAAATTTTTTGGTTCTAGTCAGGATTCTAGCAGCCGTATTTAGCACTAACTGAAGTTTATTTAGTGCTTTATCCGGGTAGCCGGAAAATAGAGCATTGCAGTAGTCTAACCTAGAAGTGACAAAAGCATGGATTAATTTTTCTGCATCATTTTTGGACAGAAAGTTTCTGATTTTTGCAATGTTACGTAGATGGAAAAAAGCTGTCCTCGAAATGGTCTTGATATGTTCTTCAAAAGAGAGATCAGGGTCCAGAGTAACGCCGAGGTCCTTCACAGTTTTATTTGAGACGACTGTACAACCATTAAGATTAATTGTCAGATTCAACAGAAGATCTCTTTGTTTCTTGGGACCTAGAACAAGCATCTCTGTTTTGTCCGAGTTTAATAGTAGAAAGTTTGCAGCCATCCACTTCCTTATGTCTGAAACACATGCTTCTAGCGAGGGCAATTTTGGTGCTTCACCATGTTTCATTGAAATGTACAGCTGTGTGTCATCCGCATAGCAGTGAAAGTTTACATTATGTTTTCGAATAACATCCCCAAGAGGTAAAATATATAGTGAAAACAATAGTGGTCCTAAAACAGAACCTTGAGGAACACCGAAATGTACAGTTGATTTGTCAGAGGACAAACCATTCACAGAGACAAACTGATATCTTTCCGACAGATAAGACCTAAACCAGGCCAGAACATGTCCGTGTAGACCAATTTGGGTTTCCAATCTCTCCAAAAGAATGTGGTGATCGATGGTATCAAAAGCAGCACTAAGGTCTAGGAGCACGAGGACAGATGCAGAGCCTCGGTCCGATGCCATCAAAATGTCATTTACCACCTTCACAAGTGCCGTCTCAGTGCTATGATGGGGTCTAAAACCAGACTGAAGCATTTCGTATACATTGTTTGTCTTCAGGAAGGCAGTGAGTTGCTGCGCAACAGCCTTCTCTAAAATCTTTGAGAGGAATGGAAGATTCGATATAGGCCGATAGTTTTTATATTTTCTGGGTCAAGGTTTGGCTTTTTCAAGAGAGGCTTTATTACTGCCACTTTTAGTGAGTTTGGTACACATCCAGTGGATAGAGAGCCGTTTATTATGTTCAACATAGGAGGGCCAAGCACAGGAAGCAGCTCTTTCAGTAGTTTAGTTGGAATAGGGTCCAGTATACAGCTTGAAGGTTTAGAGGCCATGATTATTTTCATCATTGTGTCAAGAGATATAGTACTAAAACACTTGAGTGTCTCTCTTGATCCTAGGTCCTGGCAGAGTTGTGCAGACTCAGGACAACTGAGGTTTGGAGGAATACGCAGGTTTAAAGAGGAGTCCGTAATTTGCTTTCTAATAATCATAATCTTTTCCTCAAAGAAGTTCATGAATTTATCACTGCTAAAGTGCAAGTCATCCTCTCTTGGGGAATGCTGCTTTTTAGTTAGCTTTGCCACAGTATCAAAAAGGAATTTCGGATTGTTCTTATTTTCCTCAATTAAGTTAGAAAAATAGGACGATCGAGCAGCAGTAAGGGCTCTTCGGTACTGCACGGTACCATCCTTCCAAGCTAGTCGGAAGACTTCCAGTTTGGTGTGGCGCCATTTCCGTTCCAATTTTCTGGAAGCTTGCTTCAGAGCTCGGGTATTTTCTGTGTACCATGGAGCTAGTTTCTTATGAGACATTTTTTTAGTTTTTAGGGGTGCAACTGCATCTAGGGTATTGCGCAAGGTTAAATTGAGATCCTCAGTTAGGTGGTTAACGGATTTTTGTCCTCTGGCGTCCTTGGGTAGGCAGAGGGAGTCTGGAAGGGCATCAAGGAATCTTTGTGTTGTCTGTGAATTTATAGCACGACTTTTGATGTTCCTTGGTTGGGGTCTGAGCAGATTATTTGTTGCAATTGCAAACGTAATAAAATGGTGGTCTGATAGTCCAGGATTATGAGGAAAAACATTAAGATCCACAACATTTATTCCATGGGACAAAACTAGGTCCAGCGTATGACTGTGAGAGTGAGTGGGTCCAGAGACATGTTGGACAAAACCCACTGAGTCGATGATGGCTCCAAAAGCCTTTTGGAGTGGGTCTGTGGACTTTTCCATGTGAATATTAAAGTCACCAAAGATTAGAATATTATCTGCAATGACTACAAGGTCTGATAGGAATTCAGGGAACTCAGTGAGAAACGCTGTATATGGCCCAGGAGGCCTGTAAACAGTAGCTATAAAAAGTGATTGAGTAGGCTGCATAGATTTCATGACTAGAAGCTCAAAAGACGAAACGTCATTTTTTTTTTTTGTAAATTGAAATTTGCTATCGTAAATGTTAGCAACACCTCCGCCTTTGCGGGATGCACGGGGGATATGGTTACTAGTGTAGCCAGGAGGTGAGGCCTCATTTAACACAGTAAATTCATCAGGCTTAAGCCATGTTTCAGTCAGGCCAATCACATCAAGATTATGATCAGTGATTAGTTCATTGACTATAATTGCCTTTGAAGTAAGGGATCTAACATTAAGTAGCCCTATTTTGAGATGTGAGGTATCGTGATCTCTTTCAATAATGGCAGGAATGGAGGTGGTCTTTATCCTAGTGAGATTGCTAAGGCGAACACCGCCATGTTTAGTTTTGCCCAACCCAGGTCGAGGCACAGACACGGTCTCAATGGTGATAGCTGAGCTGACTACACTAACTATGCTAGTGGCAGACTCCACTATGCTGGCAGGCTGGCTAATAGCCTGCTGCCTGGCCTGCACCCTATTTCATTGTGGAGCTAGAGGAGTTAGAGCCCTGTCTATGTTGGCAGATAAGATGAGAGCACCCCTCCAGCTAGGATGGAGTCCGTCACTCCTCAGCAGGTCAGGCTTGGTCCTGTTTGTGGGCGAGTCCCAGAAAGAGGGCCAATTATCTACAAATTCTATCTTTTGGGAGGGGCAGAAAACAGTTTTCAACCAGCGATTGAGTTGTGAGACTCTGCTGTAGAGCTCATCACTCCCCTAACTGGGAGGGGGCCAGAGACAATTACTCGATGCCGACACATCTTTCTAGCTGATATGCACGCAGAAGCTATGTTGCGCTTGGTGATCTCTGACTGTTTCATCCTAACATCGTTGGTGCCGACGTGGATAACAATATCTCTATACTCTCTACACTCGCCAGTTTTAGCTTTAGCCAGCACCATCTTCAGATTAGCCTTAACGTCGGTAGCCCTGCCCCCGGGTAAACAGTGTATGATCGCTGGATGATTCGCTTTAAGTCTAATACTGCGGGTAATGGAGTCGCCAATGACTAGAGTTTTCAATTTGTCAGAGCTAATGGTGGGAAGCTTCGGCGTCTCAGACCCCGTAACGGGAGGAGTAGAGACCAGAGAAGACTCGGCCTCTGACACCGACCCGCTGCTTAATGGGGAGAACCGGTTGAAAGTTTCTGTCTGCTGAATGAGCGACACCGGTTGAGCGTTCCTACAGCATTTCCTTCCAGAAACCGTGAGAAAGTTGTCCGGCTGCGGGGACTGTGCCAGGGGATTTATACTACTATCTGTACTTACTGGTGGCACAGACGCTGTTTCATCCTTTCCTACACTGAAATTACCCTTGCCTAACGATTGCGTCTGAAGCTGGGCTTGCAGTACAGCTATCCTCGCCGTAAGGCGAGCACAGCGGCTGCAATTAGAAGGCATCATGTTAATGTTACTACTTAGCTTCGGCTGTTGGAGGTCCTGACGAATCGTGTCCAGATAAAGCGTCCGGAGTGAAAAAGTCGAGGAAAAAATAAATATATGAACGGTAATTAAAAAGTGAAACCCGTAAAGTTGTCAGGTAGCAAATAGAATTAGAATACTAGAATGGATATGAAAGGTACTTTGACTCATAGAATTAGAATACTAGAATGGATATGAAAGGTACTATGACTCAGAATTAGAATACTAGAATGGATATGAAAGGTACTATGACTCATAGAATTAGGAATTAGAATGCCAGAATGGACATGAAAGGTACTATGACTCAGAATTAGAATACTAGAATGGATATGAAAGGTACTATGACTCATAGAATTAGGAATTAGAATGCCAGAATGGACATGAAAGGTACTATGACTCATAGCATTAGGAATTAGAATACTAGAATGGATATGAAAGGTACTATGACTCATATAATTAGAATACTATAATGGACATGAAAGGTACTATGACTCATAGAATTAGGAATTAGTATACTAGAATGGATATGAAAGTTACTATGACTCATAACATTAGGAATTATAATACTAGAATGGATATGAAAGGTACTATGACTCATAGAATTAGGAATTAGCATTCTAGAATGGATATGAAAGGTACTATGACTCATAGAATTAGAATACGAGAATGGACATGAAAGGTACTATGACTCATAGAATTAGGAATTTGAATACTAGAATGGATATGAAAGGTACTATGACTCATAGAATTAGAATACGATAATGGATTTGAAAGGTACTATGACTCATAGAATTAGAATACTAGAATGGATATGAAAGGTACTATGACTCATATAATTATAATACTAGAATGGACATGAAAGGTACTATGACTCATATAATTATAATACTAGAATGGACATGAAAGGTACTATGACTCATAGAATTAGAATACGAGAATGGATTTGAAAGGTACTATGACTCATAGAATTAGAATACTAGAATGGATATGAAAGGTACTATGACTCATATAATTTGAATACTAGAATGGACATGAAATTATATTATGACTCATTAATTAGGAATTTGAATACTAGAATGGATATGAAAGGTACTATGACTCATAGAATTAGAATACGAGAATGGATTTGAAAGGTACTATGACTCATAGAATTAGAATACTAGAATGGATATGAAAGGTACTATGACTCATATAATTAATTAATTAGAATACTAGAATGGATATGAAAGGTACTATGACTCATAGAATTAGGAATTAGAATATTAGAATGGACATGAAAGGTACTATGACTCATAGAATTAGGAATTAGAATACTAGAATGGACATGAAAGGTACTATGACTCATAGAATTAGGAATTAGAATACTAGAATGGACATGAAAGGTACTATGACTCATAGAATTAGGAATTAGAATACTAGAATGGACATGAAAGGTACTATGACTCATAGAATTAGAATACTAGAATGGACATGAAAGGTACTATGACTCATAGAATTAGAATACTAGAGTGGACATGAAAGGTACTATGACTCATATAATTAGAATACTAGAGTGGACATGAAAGGTACTATGACTCATAGAATTAGTAATTAGAATACTAGAGTGGACATGACAGGTACTATGACTCATATAATTAGGAATTAGAATACTAGAATGTCAAAAAACCAAGCCATTAGGTCGAAGGAATTGTCCGTAGAGCCCCGAGACAGGATTGTGTGGATTTCTGTAGCATTGAAGGTCCCCAAGAACACAGTGGCCGCCTCCATTCTTCAATGGAAGAATTTTGGAACCACCAAGACTCTTCTGAGAGCTGGCCGCCAAGCCAAACTGAGCAATCAGGGAGAATTGCCTTGAGCAGGGAGGTGACGAAGAACCCAATGGTCAGAGTTCCTCTGTGGAGATGGGAGAACCTTCCAGAAGGACAACCATCTCTGCAGCATTCCACTAATCAGGCCTTTATGGTAGAGTGGCCAGACGGAAGCCACTCCTTAGTAAAAGGCACATGACAGCCTGCTTGGAGTTTGCCAAAAGGCACCTAAAGGACTCTCACACAATGAGAAACAAGATTCTCTGGTCTGATGAAACCAAGATTAAACTCTTTAGCCTGAATACCAAGCATCACATCTGGAGGAAACCTGGTACGATTAATACGGTGAAGGATGGTGGTGGCAGCATCATGCTGTGGGGGACTGGGAGACTAGTCAGGATCGAGGGAAAGATGAACGGAGCGAAGTGCAGAAATATCCTTGATGAAAATCTGCTCCACTGCGCTCAGGACCTCAGACTAGGGCGAAGGTTTACCTTCAAACAGGACAACGACCCTCAGGACACAGCCAAGACAACGCAGGAGTGGCTTCTGAATGTCCTTGAGTAGCCCCAGCCAGAGCCCGGACTTGAACCCGATCGAACATCTCTGGAGAGACCTGAAAATAGCTGTGCAGCGACGCTCCCCATCCAACCTGACAGAACTTGAGAGGATCTGCTCACAGCGTTCCGAACAATCTCTGCAGCACTTTATGGTAGAATGGTAGATGTTTATTTTATTTTCCTGCATCAGTTAAAGACAGGAAACGCATCTCCTTGTGTCTGGTACTGCCTTGCAATACAATTAAAACTGGTTTGGATTTCTCCCCCAACAAAATGGCTGCCATTTTCATACCGTTCTAGAACTGTGAGGGTTTATGACATAGCCTCTCTGGTAATTCTATAGGATCTCTATGGGGAGAATAACATCTGTGTGGAATCAACCTCAAGATTTGAGGTTTCAGAACAGCTGATTCTAGAGACCATTGTCTTTAGGTGTTGGAGATCAAAACAACTAGAAGGTTCTATCAACACACATAATCTAACACTCAAAAACGTTCTACATTTTCATTTAGTAAAATAAAGTTTGTCCTTCCTCCTCTCGATCAGGACAAAGCGGGTTCAGAAGTTCCTTCCAACTCACCAGCGTACATACCTGACACACACTATATCTGGATTAGCTCCTGAAGTCTCACCATAGTGTATTACCACTTTAACAGACAGTTCCAGATAATGGAAAACCCTGGAGGGGCTCTCGCTGTCTTATTTAATCTCTTATAGTTGAGTTGGTTCAAACATAGGTTAATGACCCTCTTTGTTTACTTAACACACACACAACACATTCCTCTCCAACCTCGTTGGAATGGTGTTTATATTGTTCATGCTACATCATCTCTTTCTTAGGAAATAACATTATTCATCTGATATTGTAAAACAGGGTAGAGTTGAATTAGTTTATCGTTCTATTTAAATGTAGATAGTGTTTAGTCATTATTCATAAAATTCCTAACAATAGTGCATTACTGTAGACAGGAGCCTTAGTGTAGGTAATGGGGTGCTATTTCAGCCTCACTCCCGGGAAGCTCTGACACTCTTACTCTGCATGGCTGGTTGTTCACTGGTCTCTCTGACTCTCTCTCTCTCTGACTCTCTCTCTCTCTGACTCTCTCTCTCTCTCTCTCTCTCTGACTCTCTCTCTCTCTCTCTCTCTCTCTCTCTCTCTCTCTCTCTCTCTCTCTCTCTCTCTCTCTCTCTCTCTCTCTCTCTCGCTCTCTCGCACGCACGCTGAGTGAGAGAACAGAGGTGGGGGGTATCTAAAGAGAGGCCCTTTAGTGTTTCAGTCCTGGGGGTTCCCAGCAAGTCGAGCGTCTCCCACAGTCCCTCTCGGAACCCGATCAGCTTTAGTAACAGACGGCGGAATGCTTTCCAGGCTTTGAGAAAAGAGGGACCCCCCCCCACCCCTTCCTGGCTTTGAGAGAAAGAGGGAAATCCCCACCCCTTCCTGGCTTTGAGAGAAAGAGGGAACCCCCCACCCCTTCCTAGTTTTGAGAGAAAGAGGGAACCCCCCACCCCTTCCTGGCTTTGAGAGAAAGAGGGAAATCCCCCCCCACCCCTTGGAACCTCCTCCCCCTCTCTCGCCTCTTACTTTTCACCTGCTTCCTCCCTCCATCCATCCATCGCTCCAGCAGCCTGACCTCTCCTCCTCTCCTCCACCTCTCCCTCCTATCCACATCTATTGGACATTATTCCAGCAGCCTGACCTCTCCTTCTCTCCTCCTCTCCTCCACCTCTCCCTCCTATTCACAGCAGCTCTACAGTAGTAGCACAGTGGAGACTGTGATATCTGACCCTCTAGTGTGGGCTAAAGGTGTCCTTTCTCTCCCTCTAAACCTTCTCCTCTCCCACCTCGTCCCCTCTCTCCCCCTCCGCTGTCCCCTCTCCCACCTCCTCCTCTCCCTCCGCTGTCTCCTCTCCCACCTTTTCCTCTCCACCCCTCTCTCCCCCTCCCCAGTCCCCTCTCCCACCTTCTCCTCTCCACCCCTCTCTCCCCCTCCCCAGTCCCCTCTCCCACCTTCTCCTCTCCCTCCCTCTCTCCCCCCTCCCCAGTCCCCACTACCACCTACTCCTCTCCCTCCCCTCCCTCCCTCTCGTCCTCTACCTCTCTCCCCTCCCCTGTCCCCTCTCCCACCTCCTCCTCTCCCTCCCCTCCCTCTCCTGTCCCCTCTCCCACCTCCTCCTCGCCCTCCCCTCCCTCCCCTGTCCCCTCTCCCACCTCCTCCTCCTCTCCCTCCCCTCCCCTGTCCCCTCTCCCACCTCACCCTCTCTGCCTCACTCCCTCCCTTTCCCCCTCTCCCTCCCCCTCCCTTTCCCCCTCTCCCTCCCTTTCCCCCTCCCCTCCCTTCCCCCCCCTCACTTTCTCCCCCTCCCTTGTGTTTTAAGAGAGGGAGGTCAACTCAACATTGAGCTAACTACTCAGCCAGTACATGGAATGACAAGTAGGAGGGAAAGAAGAGGGAATCAGCCTGACCCAGTGGGAATCAGGCTATAGCCTGAGTCTGTAGAATGAGGCCTTTACAAGGAAAGCCCTGTCATCTAAAGCCCTGTCATCTAAAGCCCTGTCATCTATAGCCTGAGTCTGTAGAATGAGGCCTTTACAAGTGAAAGCCCTGTCATCTGTAGCAGCAGCTGAGTATATGACTCCTCACTGAGCCACAGTTCATAATGGGTTACTTTGTGAAGTGTAAAGCTTTGTGTTCAGGATAAAAAGTTCATTTCTTTGTCATTTTTTTGTTGTTGTTTCAGTTTTACTTCAGTGCCTTATTGCAAACAGGATGCATGGTTTTGGAATATTTTTATTCTGTACAGCCTCCTGAACTCATTTCGGCTTTGAATGTCTTATTAATTTATAAAAATGTGTAAAAACATAACCTACAGGTTATAGAAAATTATCTGAACTCTCTGTTCAGACCCCAGTTCATTCCTTCCTTCCTTCCTTCCTTCCTTCCTTCCTTCCTTCCTTCCTTCCTTCCTTCCTTCCTTCCTTCCTTCCTTCCTTCCTTCCTTCCTTCCTTCCTTCCTTTCCTTCCTTCCTTCCTTCCTTCCTTCCTTCCTTCCTTCCTTCCTTCCTTCCTTCCTTCCTTCCTTCCTTCCTTCCTTCCTTCCTTCCTTCCTTCCTTCCTTCCTTCCTT
>NW_025745371.1:430650-453150 GCF_021184085.1 Oncorhynchus gorbuscha | reverse complement strand
GCTCTATGTAGTACTGTGGAATAGAGTTCCATGTAGTTATGGCTCTATGTAGTACTGTGGAATAGAGTTCCATGTAGTCATGGCTCTATGTAGTACTGTGGAATAGAGTTCCATGTAGTCATGGCTCTATGTAGTACTGTGGAATAGAGTTCCATGTAGTTATGGCTCTATGTAGTACTGTGGAATAGAGTTCCATGTAGTCATGGCTCTATGTAGGACTGTGGAATAGAGTTCCATGTAGTCATGGTTCCATGTAGTCATGGCTCTATGTAGTACTGTGGAATAGAGTTCCATGTAGTCATGGCTCTATGTAGTACTGTGGAATAGAGTTCCATGTAGTCATGGCTCTATGTAGTACTGTGGAATAGAGTTCCATGTAGTCATGGCTCTATGTAGTACTGTGGAATAGAGTTCTATGTAGTCATGGCTCTATGTAGTACTGTGGAATAGAGTTCCATGTAGTCATGGCTCTATGTAGTACTGTGGAATAGAGTTCCATGTAGTCATGGCTCTATGTAGTACTGTTCTGGGTCCTCTGCCCTGTTCTGGGTCCTCTGCCCTGTTCTGGGTCTCTGAGTCATTTTTTGTGGCACAATCTGTATCATGTGAATTATTTGGACAGGAAGTTGAGAGGCCTGCTACAATCTGTAGCATTGTCAATTATCAGGACAGGAAGTTGAGAGGCCTGCTACAATCTGTAGCATGGTGAATTATCAGGACAGGAAGTTGAGAGGCCTGCCACAATCTGTAGCATGGTGAATTATCAGGACAGGAAGTTGAGAGGCCTGCTACAATCTGTAGCATAGTAAATGATCAAGACAGTAAGTTGAGAGGCCTGCTGCAATCTGTAGCATGGTGAATTATCTGGACAGAAAGTTGAGAGGCCTGCTGCAATCTGTAGCATGGTGAATTATCTGGACAGGAAGTTGAGAGGCCTGCTACAATCTGTATCATGGTGAATTATCTGGACAGGAAGTTGAGAGGCCTGCTACAATCTGTATCATGGTGAATTATCTGGACAGGAAGTTGAGAGGCCTGCTACAATCTGTATCATGGTGAATTATCTGGACAGGAAGTTGAGAGGCCTGCTACAATCTGTATCATGGTGAATTACCAGGACAGGAAGTTGAGAGGCCTGCTACAATCTGTATCATGGTGAATTATCAGGACAGAAAGTTGAGAGGCCTGCTACAATCTGTATCATGGTGAATTATCTGGACAGGAAGTTGAGAGGCCTGCTACAATCTGTATCATGGTGAATTACCAGGACAGGAAGTTGAGAGGCCTGCTACAATCTGTATCATGGTGAATTACCAGGACAGGAAGTTGAGAGGCCTGCTACAATCTGTATCATGGTGAATTATCAGGACAGAAAGTTGAGAGGCCTGCTACATCTGTATCATGGTGAATTATCTGGACAGGAAGTTGAGAGGCCTGCTACAATCTGTATCATGGTGAATTACCAGGACAGGAAGTTGAGAGGCCTGCTACAATCTGTATCATGGTGAATTACCAGGACAGGAAGTTGAGAGGCCTGCTACAATCTGTATCATGGTGAATTATCAGGACAGGAAGTTGAGAGGCCTGCTACAATCTGTAGCATGATGAACTATCAGGACAGGAAGTTGAGAGGCCTGCTACAATCTGTATCATGGTGAATTATCAGGACAGTAAGTTGAGAGGCCTGCTACAATCTGTAGCATCTTTGCATAGCCTTTATATGTCCAGGGTCGACCAGTCACACACTCATCCTCATTTGACTAGATCTCCCGGGTACAATATCTAGTATAGTATATATCTACGGTGTCAGAGCTGTGAGCCAGAACAGCCTGCCACTCAGACAGGCACACGTCCACGAACCATCCCAAATGGCACCCTATTCCCATTCATAGTGCACTATGTTTGACCAGGGCCCATAGGGACCCCATAGGGCTCTGGTTAAAAGTAGTGCAGTATAGAGGGAATATGATGGCATTTGGAACACATCCATTGTAACCAGGGAAACAATTGATTCTATTTGGAACACATATATTGTAACTAGGGAAACAATTGATTCTATTTGGAACACATATATTGTAACTAGGGAAACAATTGATTCTATTTGGAACACATACATTGTAACCAGGGAAACAATTGATTCCATTTGGAACACAAACATTGTAACCAGGGAAACGACTGATTCAATTTGGAACACAAACATTGTAACCAGGGAAACAATTGATTCTATTTGGAACACCTACATTGTAACCAGGGAAACAACTGATTCTATTTGGAACACCTACATTGTAACCAGGGAAACAACTGATTCTATTTGGAACACCTACATTGTAACCAGGGAAACAACTGATTCCATTTGGAACACCTACATTGTAACCAGGGAAACAACTGATTCTATTTGGAACACCTACATTGTAACCAGGGAAACAACTGATTCCATTTGGAACACCTACATTGTAACCAGGGAAACAACTGATTCCATTTGGAACACATACATTGTAACCAGGGAAACAATTGATTCCATTTGGAACACATACATTGTAACCAGGGAAACAATTGATTCCATTTGGAACACAAACATTGTAACCAGGGAAACGACTGATTCAATTTGGAACACCTACATTGTAACCAGGGAAACAACTGATTCCATTTGGAACACCTACATTGTAACCAGGGAAACAACTGATTCCATTTGGAACACCTACATTGTAACCAGGGAAACAACTGATTCCATTTGGAACACCTACATTGTAACCAGGGAAACAACTGATTCTATTTGGAACACCTACATTGTAACCAGGGAAACAACTGATTCCATTTGGAACACCTACATTGTAACCAGGGAAACAACTGATTCTATTTGGAACACCTACATTGTAACCAGGGAAACAACTGATTCCATTTGGAACACCTACATTGTAACCAGGGAAACAACTGATTCCATTTGGAACACCTACATTGTAACCAGGGAAACAACTGATTCCATTTGGAACACAAACATTGTAACCAGGGAAACAATTGATTCTATTTGGAACACATACATTGTAACCAGGGAAACAATTGATTCCATTTGGAACACAAACATTGTAACCAGGGAAACGACTGATTCAATTTGGAACACAAACATTGTAACCAGGGAAACAATTGATTCTATTTGGAACACCTACATTGTAACCAGGGAAACAACTGATTCCATTTGGAACACCTACATTGTAACCAGGGAAACAACTGATTCCATTTGGAACACCTACATTGTAACCAGGGAAACAACTGATTCCATTTGGAACACCTACATTGTAACCAGGGAAACAACTGATTCCATTTGGAACACCTACATTGTAACCAGGGAAACAACTGGTTCCATTTGGAACACCTACATTGTAACCAGGGAAACAACTGATTCCATTTGGAACACCTAAATTGTAACCAGGGAAACAACTGATTCCATTTGGAACACCTACATTGTAACCAGGGAAACAACTGATTCCATTTGGAACACCTACATTGTAACCAGGGAAACAACTGATTCCATTTGGAACACCTACATTGTAACCAGGGAAACAACTGATTCCATTTGGAACACCTACATTGTAACCAGGGAAACAACTGATTCCATTTGGAACACCTACATTGTAACCAGGGAAACAACTGATTCCATTTGGAACACCTACATTGTAACCAGGGAAACAACTGATTCCATTTGGAACACCTACATTGTAACCAGGGAAACAACTGATTCCATTTGGAACACCTACATTGTAACCAGGGAAACAACTGATTCCATTTGGAACAAGTTCTGTACATTGTAACCAGGGAAACAACTGATTCCATTTGGAACACCTCATTGTAACTAGGGAAACAACTGATTCCATTTGGAACACCTACATTGTAACTCAGGGAACAACTGATTCCATTTGGAACACCTACATTGTAACCAGGGAAACAACTGATTCCATTTGGAACACCTACATTGTAACCAGGGAAACAACTGATTCCATTTGGAACACCTACATTGTAACCAGGGAAACAACTGATTCCATTTGGAACACCTACATTGTAACCAGGGAAACAACTGATTTGCTCTGAAATATGTAAAAGGTGACAATACCACACTACACTGCAACCTCCTTCTGGAGCCGTCCCAAATGTAACCCTATTCCCTAAATAGTGCACTACTTTTGTAGTGCCCCCATAGTGCTCTGGTCACAAGTAGTGTACTATGTAGGGAATAAGGTGCCATTTTGAACTTAGCTCTGTGTTCTTAACATCTATGAAAATGTCTGCACTCACTAAGTAAGTCTCTGGATAAGAGAGTCTGTTAAATGACTCCCTACTGTAAGTCTCTCTGGATAAGAGAGTCTGTTAAATGACTCACTACTGTAAGTCTCTATGTATAAGAGAGTCTGTTAAATGACTCACATGCCTATGTGAGTTAATAGGAGTTAATTAAAGGGCCCAGTTGCATTCCTGTCTGCACCATTAAAAAGATCATTCATGCTTGTCACTATACGATTACTGTGCAACGTGAAGCCGCAGTTTCCCGTTAAACTGATCAGATGAACCACAAGATCATTACCAATCTTCATTATCTGATTACTGTGCAACGTGAAGCCGCAGTTTCCCGTTAAACTGATCAGATGAACCACAAGATCATTACCAATCTTCATTATCTGATTACTGTGCAACGTGAAGCCGCAGTTTCCCGTTAAACTGATCAGATGAACCACAAGATCATTACCAATCTTCATTATCTGATTACTGTGCAATGTGAAGCCGCAGTTTCCCGTTAAACTGATCAGATGAACCACAAGATCATTACCAATCTTCATTATCTGATTACAGGGAAATGTGAAGCCGCAGACAATGATGTTGACCAGAACAACCACAGAGAAGCGTGAAATGTCAACTTTGGGGCCAAATAGATGGATGAATATAATTTCTGTCCACGATATCTGGACGTTGGCCAGATTGCTTGGTTGTGGTTGAATAGTCTCGGGCTTTGACCTGGATTCACGAGTTTCCTAAAGGCAAGGATGACAATGGCTGTCGTGACTTTCAACAATCAGAATCTCTTCAAGATGTGGAGGAGGAGGAGAGGAGGAGTGGAGGGGAGGAGAGGAGGAGGAGGAGGAGGGAGAAGAGGAGGAGGAGGGAGGAGGGAGGAGGAGCCGGAGAGGAGGTGGAGGAGGAGAGGAGAGGAGAGGAGAGGAGGAGGAGAGGAGAAGGAGAGGTGAGGAGGAGGAGAAGAGGAGGGGAGGAGGAGGGAGGGGGGAGAGGGAGGAGGAGGGAGGAGGAGAGGAAGTGGAGGAGGAGAGGAATTGGAGAGGAGGAGAGGAGTGGAGGAGGGAGGGAGGAGGAGGAGGAGGAGGAGGAGGAGGGAGCAGGAGGAGGAGAGGAGAGGAGAGAGAGGAGAGGAGGAGGAAGTGGAGGGGAGGGAGGAGAGAGAGAGGAGGAGGAGAAGGGGAGGGAGAAGAGGAGGGGAGAGGAGGAGGAGAGGAGGAGGAGGAGGAGGAGGAGAGGAGGAGGAGGGAGGAGGAGGGAGAGAGGAGGGAGGAGGGGGAGGAGGAGGGAGGAGGGAGGAGAGGAGGAGGAGGAGAGGGGAGTTGAGAAGAGGAGGAGGGAGGGGAAGAGGAGGAGGAGGAGAGGAGGGGAGAGGAGGAGGAGGGGAGGAGGGGAGGAGAAGGGGAGGAGAAGAGGAGGGGAGGAGAGGAGGAGGAGGGAGGAGGAAGGAAGTGGAGAGGAGGAGGAGGAGAGGAGGAGGAGGAGGAGGAGAGGAGGGAGGGAGCAGGAGAGGAGAGGAGGAGGGGAAGAGGAGGGAGGAGGAGGAGGAGGAGGGGAGGAGAGGAGGAGGAGGGAGGAGGAGAGGAAGTGGAGAGGAGGAGAGGAGTGGAGGAGAGGAGTGGAGGAGAAGAGGAGTGGAGGAGGAGAAGGGGAGTGGAGAAGAGGAGGGGAGAGGAGGAGGAGGAGAGGGAGGAGGAGAGGAGGAGGGGAAGAGGAGTGGAGGAGGAGGGGGAGGAGAGGAGGAGAGGAGAGGAGGAGGAGAGGAGTGGAGAGAGGAGAGGAGAGGAGAGGAGGAGAGGAGGGAACAGGAGAGGAGAGGAGGAGGAGGAGGAGGAGGAGAGGAGAGGGAGCAGGAGAGGAGGGGAGGGGAAGAGGAGGAGGAGAGGAGAGGGGAGGAGAGGAGGAAGGAGAGGAGGAGAGGAGTGGAGGAGGAGGAGAGGAGGGAGGAGAGGAGGGGAGGAGGAGAGGAGGGGAGGAGAGGAGGAGGAGAGGAGAGGAGGAGAGGAGGAGGAGGAGTGGAGGAGAGAGAGGGAGGAGAGGAGTGGAGGAGAGGAGGAGAGGAGAGGAGTGGAGGAGAGGAGGGGAGGAGAGGAGAGGAGGAGAGGAGTGGAGGAGGAGAGGAGTGGAGGAGAGGAGGTGGAGGAGGAGTGGAGAGGAATGATTCATGGTGAATTCAATCACTGGTTTTATGTAGCCGTCCTGTCTAAGAGATTAGAGAGGTCAGGATGTTTTCAGCAAATAAATGAGAAATAATGACACTCTCCAACCCAATTGGATTAGTATTTCCTTAAAGCGTTAGAGGTTTGTTGAGGTCAATGGTACTATAATATACAACACAGAGGTTTGTTGAGGTGAATGGTACTATAATGTACAACACAGAGGTTTGTTGAGGTCAATGGTACTATAATGTACAACACAGATTTCTATATTGGTGTATAAACGATCTTGAACCCAGGAACCTGTAAACTTTGCTTTGTGTCTAAAGCCCTGAAGTGGACAGCTTGTCAACAGACTCAGATCTCTCAGGCAGATTTTAATGAGAAATTACTACTTCCTCCACAGTAATCTCCCGAGAGAGAAGAGAGAAGAGAGAGCGAGAGAGAGAGAGAGATACAGAGAGAGACAGAGAGAGACAGAGAGAGAGACAGATCGACTGAGACAGAGAGACAGATAGACTGAGACAGAGAGAGAGAGAGACAGAGAAAGAGACAGATAGATATAGAGAGAGAGAGACAGATAGACTGAGACAGAGAGACAGATAGACTGAGACAGAGAGAGAGACAGACTGAGACAGAGAGAGAGAGACAGATACACTGAGACAGAGAGACAGAGAGACAGATAGACTGAGACAGAGAGAGAGACAGACTGAGACAGAGAGAGAGAGAGACAGAGAGACTGAGACAGAGAGAGAGACAGACTGAGACAGAGAAACAGATAGACTGAGACAGAGAGGCAGAGAGACAGATAGACTGAGACAGAGAGACAGAGAGACAGATAGACTGAGACAGAGAGAGAGACAGACTGAGACAGAGAAACAGATAGACTGAGACAGAGAGGCAGAGAAACAGATAGACTGAGACAGAGAGACAGAGAGACAGATAGACTGAGACAGAGAGAGAGACAGACTGAGACAGAGAAACAGATAGACTGAGACAGAGAAACAGATAGACTGAGACAGAGAAACAGATAGACTGAGACAGAGAAACAGAGAAACAGATAGACTGAGACAGAGAGGCAGAGAAACAGATAGACTGAGACAGAGAGACAGATAGACTGAGACAGAGAGACAGAGAGACAGATAGACTGAGACAGAGAGACAGAGAGACAGATAGACTGAGACAGAGAGGCAGAGAAACAGATAGACTGAGACAGAGAGACAGAGAAACAGATAGACTGAGACAGAGAGGCAGAGAGACAGATAGACTGAGACAGAGAGACAGATAGACTGAGACAGAGAGGCAGAGAAACAGATAGACTGAGACAGAGAAACAGAGAGACAGATAGACTGAGACAGAGAGACAGAGAAACAGATAGACTGAGACAGAGAGGCAGAGAGACAGATAGACTGAGACAGAGAAACAGAGAAACAGATAGACTGAGACAGAGAGGCAGAGAAACAGATAGACTGAGACAGAGAGACAGAGAAACAGATAGACTGAGACAGAGAGGCAGAGAGACAGATAGACTGAGACAGAGAGACAGATAGACTGAGACAGAGAGACAGAGAGACAGATAGACTGAGACAGAGAGACAGAGAAACAGATAGACTGAGACAGAGAGGCAGAGAGACAGATAGACTGAGACAGAGAGACAGATAGACTGAGACAGAGAGGCAGAGAGACAGATAGACTGAGACAGAGAGAGTGAGAGAGAAAACAAATCCAATTTTGATAAACCCCCATATCATTTGGGTGAAATACCACAGTGTGCAATCATAGCTGAAAGATTAATTATTTATTTAACTGGGCAAGTCAGTTTTGAACAAATTCTTATTTACAATGACGGCCTACCCCGGCCAAAGAGAGAGAGAGACCGAGAGAGACACAGAGAGAGAGAGAGACTGAGACACAGAGAGAGAGAGAGACCGAGAGAGACACAGAGAGACAGAGACACAGAGAGAGAGAGAAAGAGAGAGACACAGAGAGACAGAGAGAGACACAGAGAGAGAGAGAAAGAGAGAGACAGAGAGACACAGAGAGAGAGAGACAGAGAGAGACACAGAGAGAGACAGGGAGAGAGAGACCGAGACAGAGAGCGACAGAGAGAGACACAGAGAGAGAGACAGAGAGACAGAGAGAGAGAGACAGAGAGAGAGAGACAGAGAGAGACACAGAGAGAGAGACAGAGAGACACAGAGAGACACAGAGAGAGTGAGACAGAGAGAGACAGGGAGAGAGAGACCGA
Organism: Oncorhynchus gorbuscha; assembly: GCF_021184085.1. Taxonomy (NCBI): domain Eukaryota; kingdom Metazoa; phylum Chordata; class Actinopteri; order Salmoniformes; family Salmonidae; genus Oncorhynchus; species Oncorhynchus gorbuscha. The sequence continues at coordinate 444,468 of NW_025745371.1, read as the reverse complement.
GAGACAGAGAAAGACACAGAGAGAGTTTCCGAGGCAGCTTGGTTAGTGAGATAAGCCAAACCCAAATCCCAGATGCCATCAGACAGTGAATGGTGCCTCCAAGATCTTTATCACATTAAGGCGGGATCAGGTCGTGTTTGGTATTGGGAGGGATATGACAGACTGAACGTCTTTACCTAATCCGACACAACAAACGGCTCTGGGCGACGGTACATCTGGGTTGTGTTATAATCTGCACCCCACAGCCAGAAGAGGACTGGCCACCCCTCACCTGGTTCCTCCTACCTGGTACAGCCAGAAGAGGACTGGCCACCCCTCACCTGGTTCCTCTCTACCTGGTACAGCCAGAAGAGGACTGGCCACCCCTCACCTGGTTCCTCTCTACCTGGTACAGCCAGAAGAGGACTGGCCACCCCTCACCTGGTTCCTCTCTACCTGGTACAGCCAGAAGAGGACTGGCCACCCCACATAGCCTGTTTCCTCTCCACCTGGTACAGCCAGAAGAGGACTGGCCACCCCTCACCTGGTTCCTCTCTACCTGGTACAGCCAGAAGAGGACTGGCCACCCCTCACCTGGTTCCTCTCTACCTGGTACAGCCAGAAGAGGACTGGCCAACCCACATAGCCTGGTTCGCGGCTCATGAAGAGGCCACTGAAGTGACAAAGGACACAAACGAGCTCTAAGATGATACGGTGTATGAGATGAGAGGAGATGATGTCCTGCCCAACTCATATCTCTGTGATATCCTGCCTGTTGTAATGTGATGACTGTGTTCGATTATACGGTGTTCCTTGATGTTCTGGTAAATTGATTCTACTGTATTTATTTAAAGTCTCCAGAGCAAGTCACAAGACTCTCCCTTGTTCCCCACCCAACTCCTATCTCTGAGGTAGGTAGCCCCGCCAGAACAATCATCCCCGATCCTCCTGTCCTCCTGATTGTTGATGTGGGGGAGAAGAGAGACCTCTTGGAACGTACCCATGGTCTCCCTCTCTTTGGGTGTCCCCAATCTCATAGTGGTCTCCCTCTCTTTGAGTGTCCCCAATCTCATAGTGGTCTCCCTCTCTTTGGGTGTCCCCAATCTCATAGTGGTCTCCCTCTCTTTGGGTGTCCCCAATCTCATAGTGGTCTCCCTCTCTTTGGGTGTCCCCAATCTCATAGTGGTCTCCCTTTCTTTGGGTGTCCCCAATCTCATAGTGGTCTCCCTCTCTTTGGGTGTCCCCAATCTCATAGTGGTCTCCCTTTCTTTGGGTGTCCCCAATCTCATAGTGGTCTCCCTCTCTTTGAGTGTCCCCAATCTCATAGTGGTCTCCCTCTCTTTGGGTGTCCCCAATCTCATAGTGGTCTCCCTCTCTTTGGGTGTCCCCAATCTCATAGTGGTCTCCCTCTCTTTGGGTGTCCCCAATCTCACAGTGGTCTCCCTCTCTTTGGGTGTCCCCAATCTGTCCACACAGACTACTGACCTCTGTCCCATGGAAGCGCGAGCCTCGTTTTCATAACGTCGTCAGCCGACCCGTCTGTAGAGTTCGTCTGGACAGTGAGAAACGTTTGTTGTGTTCGGTTGTGGGGGACGAGGGATGACTGTTCCTTTAATCTGTCATCTGCACTCGGCCTCGGCTTCCTAAACAGATCAAGGCAGAGTTGCGTAGAAGATCAACACGACCGTACCAGACTGAATAAACAGCTTACTGGGTTTCAAGTATTACGGCGGTGAATGATGGCATTATAAAGTAGATGACATGGGGCGTTTATAGTTATGTAAACATATGGAGATTTCAATGTCTCTCTCTCTTTATATATATATGTATTTCTTTCTCTATATCTCTGTTTCTCTAAACACACCATCCACCTCCTAACCTACTGACTAGGAGACCACACCATCCACCTCCTACTGACTAGGAGACCACACCATCCACCTCCTAACCTACTGACTAGGAGACCACACCATCCACCTCCTAACCTACTGACTAGGAGAACACACCATCCACCTCCTAACCTACTGACTAGGAGAACACACCATCCACCTCCTAACCTACTGACTAGGAGAACACACCATCCACCTCCTAACCTACTGACTAGGAGAACACACCATCCACCTCCTAACCTACTGACTAGGAGACCACACCATCCACCTCCTACTGACTAGGAGAACACACCATCCACCTCCTAACCTACTGACTAGGAGACCACACCATCCACCTCCTACTGACTAGGAGAACACCATCCACCTCCTAACCTACTGACTAGGAGACCACACCATCCACCTCCTACTGACTAGGAGAACACACCATCCACCTCCTAACCTACTGACTAGGAGAACACACCATCCACCTCCTAACCTACTGACTAGGAGAACACACCATCCACCTCCTAACCTACTGACTAGGAGACCACACCATCCACCTCCTAACCTACTGACTAGGAGAACACACCATCCACCTCCTACTGACTAGGAGACCACACCATCCACCTCCTACTGACTAGGAGAACACCATCCACCTCCTACTGACTAGGAGAACACACCATCCACCTCCTACTGACTAGAGACCACACCATCCACCTCCTAACCTACTGACTAGGAGAACACACCATCCACCTCCTACTGACTAGGAGAACACACCATCCACCTCCTACTGACTAGGAGACCACACCATCCGCCTCCTACTGACTAGGAGAACACACCATCCACCTCCTACTGACTAGGAGAACACACCATCCACCTCCTAACCTACTGACTAGAGACCACACCATCCACCTCCTACTGACTAGGAGACCACACCATCCACCTCCTACTGACTAGAGACCACACCATCCACCTCCTACTGACTAGGAGAACACACCATCCACCTCCTACTGACTAGGAGACCACACCATCCACCTCCTACTGACTAGGAGAACACACCATCCACCTCCTAACCTACTGACTAGGAGAACACACCATCCACCTCCTACTGACTAGGAGACCACACCATCCACCTCCTACTGACTAGGAGAACACACCATCCACCTCCTACTGACTAGAACACACCATCCACCTCCTACTGACTAGGAGACCACACCATCCACCTCCTACTGACTAGAACACACCATCCACCTCCTACTGACTAGGAGACCACACCATCCACCTCCTACTGACTAGGAGACCACACCATCCACCTCCTACTGACTAGGAGACCACACCATCCACCTCCTACTGACTAGGAGACCACACCATCCACCTCCTACTGACTAGGAGACCACACCATCCACCTCCTACTGACTAGAACACACCATCCACCTCCTACTGACTAGGAGACCACACCATCCACCTCCTACTGACTAGGAGACCACACCATCCACCTCCTAACCTACTGACTAGGAGACCACACCATCCACCTCCTACTGACTAGGAGACCACACCATCCACCTCCTACTGACTAGGAGACCACACCATCCACCTCCTAACCTACTGACTAGGAGACCACACCATCCACCTCCTACTGATTAGGAGAACACACCATCCACCTCCTAACCTACTGACTAGGAGACCACACCATCCACCTCCTACTGACTAGGAGACCACACCATCCACCTCCTAACCTACTGACTAGGAGACCACACCATCCACCTCCTACTGACTAGGAGAACACACCATCCACCTCCTACTGACTAGGAGACCACACCATCCACCTCCTACTGACTAGGAGACCACACCATACACCTCCTACTGACTAGGAGACCACACCATCCACCTCCTAACCTACTGACTAGGAGAACACCATCCACCTCCTACTGACTAGGAGACCACACCATCCACCTCCTACTGACTAGGAGAACACACCATCCACCTCCTACTGACTAGGAGAACACACCATCCACCTCCTACTGACTAGGAGAACACACCATCCACCTCCTAACCTACTGACTAGGAGAACACACCATCCACCTCCTACTGACTAGGAGAACACACCATCCACCTCCTAACCTACTGACTAGGAGAACACACCATCCACCTCCTACTGACTAGGAGAACACACCATCCACCTCCTAACCTACTGACTAGGAGAACACACCATCCACCTCCTAACCTACTGACTAGGAGACCACACCATCCACCTCCTACTGACTAGGAGAACACACCATCCACCTCCTAACCTACTGACTAGGAGACCACACCATCCACCTCCTACTGACTAGGAGAACACCATCCACCTCCTAACCTACTGACTAGGAGACCACACCATCCACCTCCTACTGACTAGGAGAACACACCATCCACCTCCTAACCTACTGACTAGGAGAACACACCATCCACCTCCTAACCTACTGACTAGGAGAACACACCATCCACCTCCTAACCTACTGACTAGGAGAACACACCATCCACCTCCTAACCTACTGACTAGAGACCACACCATCCACCTCCTACTGACTAGGAGAACACACCATCCACCTCCTAACCTACTGACTAGGAGACCACACCATCCACCTCCTACTGACTAGGAGAACACCATCCACCTCCTAACCTACTGACTAGGAGACCACACCATCCACCTCCTACTGACTAGGAGAACACACCATCCACCTCCTAACCTACTGACTAGGAGAACACACCATCCACCTCCTAACCTACTGACTAGGAGAACACACCATCCACCTCCTAACCTACTGACTAGGAGACCACACCATCCACCTCCTAACCTACTGACTAGGAGAACACACCATCCACCTCCTACTGACTAGAGACCACACCATCCACCTCCTACTGACTAGGAGAACACCATCCACCTCCTACTGACTAGGAGAACACACCATCCACCTCCTACTGACTAGGAGACCACACCATCCACCTCCTAACCTACTGACTAGGAGAACACACCATCCACCTCCTACTGACTAGGAGAACACACCATCCTCCTCCTACTGACTAGGAGACCACACCATCCACCTCCTACTGACTAGGAGAACACACCATCCACCTCCTACTGACTAGGAGAACACACCATCCACCTCCTAACCTACTGACTAGGAGACCACACCATCCACCTCCTACTGACTAGGAGACCACACCATCCACCTCCTACTGACTAGGAGACCACACCATCCACCTCCTACTGACTAGGAGAACACACCATCCACCTCCTACTGACTAGGAGACCACACCATCCACCTCCTACTGACTAGGAGAACACACCATCCACCTCCTAACCTACTGACTAGGAGAACACACCATCCACCTCCTACTGACTAGGAGACCACACCATCCACCTCCTACTGACTAGGAGAACACACCATCCACCTCCTACTGACTAGAACACACCATCCACCTCCTACTGACTAGGAGACCACACCATCCACCTCCTAACCTACTGACTAGGAGACCACACCATCCACCTCCTACTGACTAGGAGACCACACCATCCACCTCCTAACCTACTGACTAGGAGACCACACCATCCACCTCCTAACCTACTGACTAGGAGACCACACCATCCACCTCCTACTGATTAGGAGAACACACCATCCACCTCCTAACCTACTGACTAGGAGACCACACCATCCACCTCCTACTGACTAGGAGAACACCATCCACCTCCTAACCTACTGACTAGGAGACCACTCCATCCACCTCCTACTGACTAGGAGAACACACCATCCACCTCCTAACCTACTGACTAGGAGAACACACCATCCACCTCCTAACCTACTGACTAGGAGAACACACCATCCACCTCCTAACCTACTGACTAGGAGACCACACCATCCACCTCCTACTGACTAGGAGAACACACCATCCACCTCCTAACCTACTGACTAGGAGACCACACCATCCACCTCCTACTGACTAGGAGAACACCATCCACCTCCTAACCTACTGACTAGGAGACCACACCATCCACCTCCTACTGACTAGGAGAACACACCATCCACCTCCTAACCTACTGACTAGGAGAACACACCATCCACCTCCTAACCTACTGACTAGGAGAACACACCATCCACCTCCTAACCTACTGACTAGGAGACCACACCATCCACCTCCTAACCTACTGACTAGGAGAACACACCATCCACCTCCTACTGACTAGGAGACCACACCATCCACCTCCTACTGACTAGGAGAACACCATCCACCTCCTACTGACTAGGAGAACACACCATCCACCTCCTACTGACTAGGAGACCACACCATCCACCTCCTAACCTACTGACTAGGAGAACACACCATCCACCTCCTACTGACTAGGAGAACACACCATCCTCCTCCTACTGACTAGGAGACCACACCATCCACCTCCTACTGACTAGGAGAACACACCATCCACCTCCTACTGACTAGGAGAACACACCATCCACCTCCTAACCTACTGACTAGGAGACCACACCATCCACCTCCTACTGACTAGGAGACCACACCATCCACCTCCTACTGACTAGGAGACCACACCATCCACCTCCTACTGACTAGGAGAACACACCATCCACCTCCTACTGACTAGGAGACCACACCATCCACCTCCTACTGACTAGGAGAACACACCGTGCACCTCCTAACCTACTGACTAGGAGAACACACCATCCACCTCCTACTGACTAGGAGACCACACCATCCACCTCCTACTGACTAGGAGAACACACCATCCACCTCCTACTGACTAGAACACACCATCCACCTCCTACTGACTAGGAGACCACACCATCCACCTCCTAACCTACTGACTAGGAGACCACACCATCCACCTCCTACTAACTAGGAGACCACACCATCCACCTCCTAACCTACTGACTAGGAGACCACACCATCCACCTCCTAACCTACTGACTAGGAGACCACACCATCCACCTCCTACTGATTAGGAGAACACACCATCCACCTCCTAACCTACTGACTAGGAGACCACACCATCCACCTCCTACTGACTAGGAGACCACACCATCCACCTCCTACTGACTAGGAGACCACACCATCCACCTCCTAACCTACTGACTAGGAGAACACACCATCCACCTCCTACTGACTAGGAGAACACACCATCCACCTCCTACTGACTAGGAGACCACACCATCCACCTCCTACTGACTAGGAGACCACACCATACACCTCCTACTGACTAGGAGACCACACCATCCACCTCCTAACCTACTGACTAGGAGACCACACCATCCACCTCCTACTGACTAGGAGACCACACCATCCACCTCCTACTGACTAGGAGACCACACCATCCACCTCCTACTGACTAGGAGAACACACCATCCACCTCCTACTGACTAGGAGAACACACCATCCACCTCCTACTGACTAGGAGAACACACCATCCACCTCCTAACCTACTGACTAGGAGAACACACCATCCACCTCCTACTGACTAGGAGACCACACCATCCACCTCCTACTGACTAGGAGAACACACCATCCACCTCCTAACCTACTGACTAGGAGACCACACCATCCACCTCCTACTGACTAGGAGAACACACCATCCACCTCCTACTGACTAGGAGAACACACCATCCACCTCCTAACCTACTGACTAGGAGACCACACCATCCACCTCCTAACCTACTGACTAGGAGAACACACCATCCACCTCCTACTGACTAGGAGAACACACCATCCACCTCCTACTGACTAGGAGAACACACCATCCACCTCCTACTGACTAGGAGAACACACCATCCACCTCCTACTGATTAGAACACACCATCCACCTCCTACTGACTAGGAGAACACACCATCCACCTCCTACTGACTAGGAGAACACACCATCCACCTCCTACTGACTAGAACACACCATCCACCTCCTACTGACTAGGAGACCACACCATCCACCTCCTAACCTACTGACTAGGAGAACACACCATCCACCTCCTAACCTACTGACTAGGAGACCACACCATCCACCTCCTACTGACTAGGAGAACACACCATCCACCTCCTAACCTACTGACTAGGAGAACACACCATCCACCTCCTACTGACTAGGAGACCACACCATCCACCTCCTACTGACTAGGAGAACACACCATCCACCTCCTAACCTACTGACTAGGAGAACACACCATCCACCTCCTACTGACTAGGAGAACACACCATCCACCTCCTACCTAGAACACACCATCCACCTCCTACTGACTAGGAGAACACACCATCCACCTCCTACTGACTAGGAGACCACACCATCCACCTCCTACTGACTAGGAGACCACACCATCCACCTCCTACTGACTAGGAGACCACACCATCCACCTCCTACTGACTAGGAGACCACACCATCCACCTCCTACTGACTAGGAGAACACACCATCCACCTCCTACTGACTAGGAGAACACACGATCCACCTCCTACTGACTAGGAGAACACACCATCCACCTCCTACTGACTAGGAGACCACCATCCACCTCCTACTGACTAGGAGACCACACCATCCACCTCCTAACGTACTGACTAGGAGACCACACCATCCACCTCCTAACCTACTGACTAGGAGACCACACCATCCACCTCCTACTGACTAGGAGACCACACCATCCACCTCCTACTGACTAGGAGAACACACCATCCACCTCCTACTGACTAGGAGAACACACCATCCACCTCCTACTGACTAGGAGACCACACCATCCACCTCCTAACCTACTGACTAGGAGACCACACCATCCACCTCCTACTGACTAGGAGAACACACCATCCACCTCCTACTGACTAGGAGAACACACCATCCACCTCCTAACCTACTGACTAGGAGACCACACCATCCACCTCCTACTGACTAGGAGACCACACCATCCACCTCCTACTGACTAGGAGACCACACCATCCACTTCCTACTGACTAGGAGACCACACCATCCACCTCCTACTGACTAGGAGACCACACCATCCACCTCCTAACCTACTGACTAGGAGACCACACCATCCACCTCCTAACCTACTGACTAGGAGACCACACCATCCACCTCCTACTGACTAGAGAACACACCATCCACCTCCTAACCTACTGACTAGGAGACCACACCATCCACCTCCTACTGACTAGGAGAACACACCATCCACCTCCTACTGACTAGGAGACCACACCATCCACCTCCTACTGACTAGGAGAACACACCATCCACCTCCTACTGACTAGAGACCACACCATCCACCTCCTACTGACTAGAGACCACACCATCCACCTCCTACTGACTAGAGACCACACCATCCACCTCCTACTGACTAGGAGAACACACCATCCACCTCCTAACCTACTGACTAGGAGAACACACCATCCACCTCCTACTGACTAGGAGAACACACCATCCACCTCCTACTGACTAGGAGACCACACCATCCACCTCCTAACCTACTGACTAGGAGAACACCATCCACCTCCTACTGACTAGGAGAACACACCATCCACCTCCTACTGACTAGGAGAACACACCATCCACCTCCTACTGACTAGAGAACACACCATCCACCTCCTACTGACTAGGAGAACACACCATCCACCTCCTACTGACTAGGAGACCACACCATCCACCTCCTAACCTACTGACTAGGAGAACACACCATCCACCTCCTACTGACTAGGAGAACACACCATCCACCTCCTAACCTACTGACTAGGAGACCACACCATCCACCTCCTACTGACTAGAGAACACACCATCCACCTCCTACTGACTAGGAGACCACACCATCCACCTCCTAACCTACTGACTAGGAGAACACACCATCCACCTCCTAACCTACTGACTAGGAGAACACACCATCCACCTCCTACTGACTAGGAGAACACACCATCCACCTCCTAACCTACTGACTAGAGACCACACCATCCACCTCCTAACCTACTGACTAGGAGAACACACCATCCACCTCCTACTGACTAGAGAACACACCATCCACCTCCTACTGACTAGGAGACCACACCATCCACCTCCTACTGACTAGGAGACCACACCATCCACCTCCTACTGACTAGAGAACACACCATCCACCTCCTACTGACTAGGAGAACACACCATCCACCTCCTAACCTACTGACTAGGAGAACACACCATCCACCTCCTACTGACTAGGAGAACACACCATCCACCTCCTACTGACTAGGAGACCACACCATCCACCTCCTACTGACTAGGAGAACACACCATCCACCTCCTACTGACTAGGAGAACACACCATCCACCTCCTACTGACTAGGAGAACACACCATCCACCTCCTACTGACTAGGAGACCACACCATCCACCTCCTAACCTACTGACTAGGAGAACACACCATCCACCTCCTACTGACTAGGAGACCACACCATCCACCTCCTACTGACTAGGAGAACACACCATCCACCTCCTACTGACTAGGAGAACACACCATCCACCTCCTACTGACTAGGAGAACACACCATCCACCTCCTACTGACTAGGAGACCACACCATCCACCTCCTACTGACTAGGAGACCACACCATACACCTCCTACTGACTAGAGAACACACCATCCACCTCCTACTGACTAGGAGACCACACCATCCACCTCCTACTGACTAGGAGACCACACCATCCACCTCCTACTGACTAGGAGACCACACCATCCACCTCCTACTGACTAGGAGAACACACCATCCACCTCCTACTGACTAGGAGAACACACCATCCACCTCCTACTGACTAGGAGACCACACCATCCACCTCCTACTGACTAGGAGACCACACCATCCACCTCCTAACCTACTGACTAGGAGACCACACCATCCACCTCCTAACCTACTGACTAGGAGACCACACCATCCACCTCCTAACCTACTGACTAGGAGAACACACCATCCACCTCCTACTGACTAGGAGAACACACCATCCACCTCCTAACCTACTGACTAGGAGAACACACCATCCACCTCCTACTGACTAGGAGAACACACCATCCACCTCCTACTGACTAGAGAACACACCATCCACCTCCTAACCTACTGACTAGAGAACACACCATCCACCTCCTACTGACTAGGAGACCACACCATCCACCTCCTAACCTACTGACTAGGAGAACACACCATCCACCTCCTACTGACTAGGAGAACACACCATCCACCTCCTACTGACTAGGAGAACACACCATCCACCTCCTAACCTACTGACTAGGAGACCACACCATCCACCTCCTAACCTACTGACTAGGAGACCACACCATCCACCTCCTAACCTACTGACTAGGAGACCACACCATACACCTCCTACTGACTAGGAGACCACACCATCCACCTCCTACTGACTAGAACACACCATCCACCTCCTACTGACTAGGAGACCACACCATCCACCTCCTACTGACTAGGAGACCACACCATCCACCTCCTACTGACTAGGAGACCACACCATACACCTCCTACTGATTAGGAGACCACACCACCACCTCCTAACCTACTGACTAGGAGAACACACCATCCACCTCCTACTGACTAGGAGACCACACCATCCACCTCCTACTGACTAGGAGACCACACCATCCACCTCCTACTGACTAGGAGACCACACCATACACCTCCTACTGACTAGGAGACCACACCATCCACCTCCTACTGACTAGGAGAACACACCATCCACCTCCTAACCTACTGACTAGGAGAACACACCATCCACCTCCTACTGACTAGGAGAACACACCATCCACCTCCTACTGACTAGGAGAACACACCATCCACCTCCTACAGACTAGGAGAACACACCATCCACCTCCTACTGACTAGGAGACCACACCATCCACCTCCTAACCTACTGACTAGGAGAACACACCATCCACCTCCTACTGACTAGGAGAACACACCATCCACCTCCTACTGACTAGGAGAACACACCATCCACCTCCTACTGACTAGAACACACCATCCACCTCCTACTGACTAGAACACACCATCCACCTCCTACTGACTAGGAGAACACCATCCACCTCCTACTGACTAGGAGACCACACCATCCACCTCCTACTGACTAGGAGACCACACCATCCACCTCCTAACCTACTGACTAGGAGAACACACCATCCACCTCCTAACCTACTGACTAGGAGACCACACCATCCACCTCCTACTGACTAGGAGAACACACCATCCACCTCCTAACCTACTGACTAGGAGAACACACCATCCACCTCCTACTGACTAGGAGACCACACCATCCACCTCCTACTGACTAGGAGAACACACCATCCACCTCCTAACCTACTGACTAGGAGAACACACCATCCACCTCCTACTGACTAGGAGAACACACCATCCACCTCCTACTGACTAGAACACACCATCCACCTCCTACTGACTAGGAGAACACACCATCCACCTCCTACTGACTAGGAGACCACACCATCCACCTCCTACTGACTAGGAGACCACACCATCCACCTCCTACTGACTAGGAGACCACACCATCCACCTCCTACTGACTAGGAGACCACACCATCCACCTCCTACTGACTAGGAGACCACACCATCCACCTCCTACTGACTAGGAGAACACACCATCCACCTCCTACTGACTAGGAGAACACACCATCCACCTCCTACTGACTAGGAGAACACACCATCCACCTCCTACTGACTAGGAGACCACCATCCACCTCCTACTGACTAGGAGACCACACCATCCACCTCCTAACCTACTGACTAGGAGACCACACCATCCACCTCCTAACCTACTGACTAGAGACCACACCATCCACCTCCTACTGACTAGGAGACCACACCATCCACCTCCTACTGACTAGGAGAACACACCATCCACCTCCTACTGACTAGGAGAACACACCATCCACCTCCTACTGACTAGAGACCACACCATCCACCTCCTAACCTACTGACTAGTAGACCACACCATCCACCTCCTACTGACTAGGAGAACACACCATCCACCTCCTACTGACTAGGAGAACACACCATCCACCTCCTAACCTACTGACTAGAGACCACACCATCCACCTCCTACTGACTAGAGACCACACCATCCACCTCCTAACCTACTGACTAGGAGACCACACCATCCACCTCCTACTGACTAGAGACCACACCATCCACCTCCTACTGACTAGAGACCACACCATCCACCTCCTAACCTACTGACTAGAGACCACACCATCCACCTCCTAACCTACTGACTAGGAGACCACACCATCCACCTCCTACTGACTAGGAGAACACACCATCCACCTCCTAACCTACTGACTAGGAGACCACACCATCCACCTCCTACTGACTAGGAGAACACACCATCCACCTCCTACTGACTAGGAGACCACACCATCCACCTCCTACTGACTAGGAGAACACACCATCCACCTCCTACTGACTAGGAGACCACACCATCCACCTCCTACTGACTAGGAGACCACACCATCCACCTCCTACTGACTAGGAGACCACACCATCCACCTCCTACTGACTAGGAGAACACACCATCCACCTCCTAACCTACTGACTAGGAGACCACATCATCCACCTCCTAACCTACTGACTAGGAGACCACACCATCCACCTCCTACTGACTAGGAGAACACACCATCCACCTCCTACTGACTAGGAGAACACACCATCCACCTCCTACTGACTAGGAGACCACACCATCCACCTCCTAACCTACTGACTAGGAGAACACCATCCACCTCCTACTGACTAGGAGAACACACCATCCACCTCCTACTGACTAGGAGAACACACCATCCACCTCCTACTGACTAGGAGAACACACCATCCACCTCCTACTGACTAGGAGAACACACCATCCACCTCCTACTGACTAGGAGACCACACCATCCACCTCCTAACCTACTGACTAGGAGAACACACCATCCACCTCCTACTGA
>NW_025745371.1:408150-425650 GCF_021184085.1 Oncorhynchus gorbuscha | reverse complement strand
TTCCACAGATTTACTGGGTCGTGTCCCGAAACGGCACTTTACTTTGCTATGTAGTGCACTTCGTTTTGACCAGGGGGGGCCTCTGGTCTAAAGCTTCGTAGGGGATTAGGGAGCCATTTGTGATCTCACTCCGACGTTTCAGTCTCATATAAAGACGTATGAAGAGAGGAGAAACGTCGAGGGTGAAAAGTATCAAATCCCCTGATGTTGTTTTCATGTTGGGGACGAAGGCTCTACGATGATAACAACAGAGGCGAGACTTCTTTTCAGACAGAGCGATATCACATTTTGACCTCAGCAGTAGAATGTATTTCCATTGTTCTTTTTTTTTTCCTTTGTGAGAGGGAAGAAAACCTCAAGGATCACCTCGAATATCTTGCTCTCTGTTCTCCCCATCCGGTTCATTTGCCTTCTATTCGTAATCCCCGTTGAGTACCAAGAGACTCAAGTTGGCCTTGGTTTTCATTCTCGCATCGTGTTCATATTTACTTTTAATACACTGAACACAAAATACAAAAGAACAAGAGAATAAATGAAAACCCAAAACAGTCCCCGTATGGTGCAAACACTGAAATGGAAAATAACAACCCACAACCCATAGTGGGAAAATAGGCTGCCTAAATATGGTTCTCAATCAGAGACAAGAGAATAAATGAAAACCCAAAACAGTCCCCGTATGGTGCAAACACTGAAATGGAAAATAACAACCCACAACCCATAGTGGGAAAATAGGCTGCCTAAATATGGTTCTCAATCAGAGACAACGATAACCAGCTGCCTCTGATTGGGAACCATACCAGACCTAAACATAGAAACACAACACCTAGACAAACAACATAGAATACCCACCCACATCACACCCTGACTAAACGAAAAATAGAAACACAATCTAGGGTCAGGGTGTGACACGGGACAGCACAGGCCCCACCTACTGTTCAAAATCTATCCAATTAGAATCTCACATTTAACTCTATGATCTCCCAGCTCTCGGCTGCCCACGTCAGTCTCCAGATGTATCGGTCGTCCCCCCGTGGCATCTGACGTGATTTCAGTTCTCAGCCTCTCTGGATCAGGCTTCTGTATTGTAGGAACATTGTGTATTTGTACTGTATTGTAGGAACATTGTGTATATGTCCTGTATTGGAGGGACATTGTGTAGTTGTACTGTATTGGAGGGACATTGTGTATTTGTACTGTATTGGAGGGACATTGTGTATTTGTACTGTCTGAAGACATTAGATATAAATACTACTGTCTATCTCTCTGGGTATGACTCATACTGTCCATCTCTCTGGGTGTGACTCATACTGTCCATCTCTCTGGGTGTGACTCATACTGTCCATCTCTCTGGGTATGACTCATACTGTCCATCTGTCTGGGTATGACTCATACTGTCCATCTGTCTGGGTATGACTCATACTGTCCATCTCTCTGGGTATGACTCATACTGTCCATCTCTCTGGGTATGACTCATACTGTCCATCTGTCTGGGTATGACTCATACTGTCCATCTCTCTGGGTTTGACTCATACTGTCCATCTCTCTGGGTATGACTCATACTGTCCATCTCTCTGGGTATGACTCATACTGTCCATCTCTCTGGGTATGACTCATACTGTCCATCTCTCTGGGTGTGACTCATACTGTCCATCTCTCTGGGTGTGACTCATACTGTCCATCTCTCTGGGTATGACTCATACTGTCCATCTCTCTGGGTATGACTCATACAGGCCATCTGTCTGGGTATTTGGGTATGACTCATTCTGTCCATCTCTCTGGGTTTGACTTATACTGTCCATCTCTCTGGGTTTGACTCATACTGTCCATCTCTCTGGGTATGACTCATTCTGTCCATCTCTCTGGGTATGACTCATTCTGTCCATCTCTCTGGGTTTGACTTATACTGTCCATCTGTCTGTGTTTGACTCATACTGGCCATCTCTCTGGTTATGACTCATACTGTCCATCTCTCTGGGTATGACTCATACTGTCCATCTCTCTGGGTGTGACTCATACTGTCCATCTCTCTGGGTATGACTCATACTGTCCATCTCTCTGGGTATGACTCATACAGGCCATCTGTCTGGGTATTTGGGTATGACTCATTCTGTCCATCTCTCTGGGTTTGACTTATACTGTCCGTCTCTCTGGGTTTGACTCATACTGTCCATCTCTCTGGGTATGACTCATTCTGTCCATCTCTCTGGGTATGACTCATTCTGTCCATCTCTCTGGGTTTGACTTATACTGTCCATCTGTCTGGGTTTGACTTATACTGTCCATCTCTCTGGGTTTGACTTATACTGTCCATCTGTCTGGGTTTGACTTATACTGTCCATCTCTCTGGGTTTGACTCATTCTGTCCATCTCTCTGGGTTTGACTCATTCTGTCCATCTCTCTGGGTTTGACTCATTCTGTCCATCTCTCTGGTTATGACTCATTCTGTCCATCTCTCTGGGTTTGACTCATACTGTCCATCTCTCTGGGTTTGACTTATACTGTCCATCTGTCTGGGTTTGACTTATACTGTCCATCTCTCTGGGTTTGACTTATACTGTCCATCTGTCTGGGTTTGACTTATACTGTCCATCTCTCTGGGTTTGACTCATTCTGTCCATCTCTCTGGGTTTGACTCATTCTGTCCATCTCTCTGGGTTTGACTCATTCTGTCCATCTCTCTGGTTATGACTCATTCTGTCCATCTCTCTGGGTTTGACTCATACTGTCCATCTCTCTGGGTTTGACTTATACTGTCCATCTGTCTGGGTATGACTCATTCTGTCCATCTCTCTGGGTTTGACTTATACTGTCCATCTGTCTGGGTTTGACTTATACTGTCCATCTCTCTGGGTTTGACTTATACTGTCCATCTCTCTGGGTTTGACTTATACTGTCCATCTGTCTGGGTTTGACTTATACTGTCCATCTCTCTGGGTTTGACTTATACTGTCCATCTGTCTGGGTATGACTCATACAGGCCATCTGTCTGGGTATTTGGGTATGACTCATTCTGTCCATCTCTCTGGGTTTGACTCATTCTGTCCATCTCTCTGGGTTTGACTCATTCTGTCCATCTCTCTGGGTTTGACTCATTCTGTCCATCTCTCTGGTTATGACTCATTCTGTCCATCTCTCTGGGTTTGACTCATACTGTCCATCTCTCTGGGTTTGACTTATACTGTCCATCTGTCTGGGTTTGACTTATACTGTCCATCTCTCTGGGTTTGACTTATACTGTCCATCTGTCTGGGTTTGACTTATACTGTCCATCTCTCTGGGTTTGACTCATTCTGTCCATCTCTCTGGGTTTGACTCATTCTGTCCATCTCTCTGGGTTTGACTCATTCTGTCCATCTCTCTGGTTATGACTCATTCTGTCCATCCCTCTGGGTTTGACTCATACTGTCCATCTCTCTGGGTTTGACTTATACTGTCCATCTGTCTGGGTATGACTCATTCTGTCCATCTCTCTGGGTTTGACTTATACTGTCCATCTGTCTGGGTTTGACTTATACTGTCCATCTCTCTGGGTTTGACTTATACTGTCCATCTCTCTGGGTTTGACTTATACTGTCCATCTGTCTGGGTTTGACTTATACTGTCCATCTCTCTGGGTTTGACTTATACTGTCCATCTGTCTGGGTATGACTCATACAGGCCATCTGTCTGGGTATTTGGGTATGACTCATTCTGTCCATCTCTCTGGGTTTGACTTATACTGTCCATCTCTCTGGGTTTGACTCATACTGTCCATCTCTCTGGGTTTGACTTATACTGTCCATCTGTCTGGGTTTGACTTATACTGTCCATCTCTCTGGGTTTGACTTATACTGTCCATCTCTCTGGGTTTGACTTATACTGTCCATCTCTCTGGGTTTGACTTATACTGTCCATCTGTCTGGGTTTGACTTATACTGTCCATCTCTCTGGGTTTGACTCATACTGTCCATCTGTCTGGGTATGACTCATACAGGCCATCTGTCTGGGTATTTGGGTATGACTCATTCTGTCCATCTCTCTGGGTTTGACTTATACTGTCCATCTCTCTGGGTTTGACTCATTCTGTCCATCTCTCTGGTTATGACTCATTCTGTCCATCTCTCTGGGTTTGACTCATACTGTCCATCTCTCTGGGTTTGACTTATACTGTCCATCTGTCTGGGTATGACTCATTCTGTCCATCTCTCTGGGTTTGACTTATACTGTCCATCTGTCTGGGTTTGACTTATACTGTCCATCTCTCTGGGTTTGACTTATACTGTCCATCTCTCTGGGTTTGACTTATACTGTCCATCTGTCTGGGTTTGACTTATACTGTCCATCTCTCTGGGTTTGACTTATACTGTCCATCTGTCTGGGTATGACTCATACAGGCCATCTGTCTGGGTATTTGGGTATGACTCATTCTGTCCATCTCTCTGGGTTTGACTTATACTGTCCATCTCTCTGGGTTTGACTTATACTGTCCATCTGTCTGGGTATGACTCATACAGGCCATCTGTCTGGGTATTTGGGTATGACTCATTCTGTCCATCTCTCTGGGTTTGACTTATACTGTCCATCTCTCTGGGTTTGACTCATTCTGTCCATCTCTCTGGGTTTGACTTATACTGTCCATCTCTCTGGGTTTGACTCATACTGTCCATCTCTCTGGGTTTGACTCATTCTGTCCATCTCTCTGGGTTTGACTTATACTGTCCATCTCTCTGGGTTTGACTCATACTGTCCATCTCTCTGGGTTTGACTTATACTGTCCATCTCTCTGGGTTTGACTTATACTGTCCATCTCTCTGGGTTTGACTCATACTGTCCATCTCTCTGGGTTTGACTTATACTGTCCATCTCTCTGGGTTTGACTCATACTGTCCATCTCTCTGGGTTTGACTCATACTGTCCATCTCTCTGGGTTTGACTCATACTGTCCATCTCTCTGGGTTTGACTCATACTGTCCATCTCTCTGGGTTTGACTCATACTGTCCATCTCTCTGGGTATGACTTATACTGTCCATCTCTCTGGGTTTGACTCATACTGTCCATCTCTCTGGGTTTGACTCATTCTGTCCATCTCTCTGGGTTTGACTCATACTGTCCATCTCTCTGGGTTTGACTCATACTGTCCATCTCTCTGGGTTTGACTCATACTGTCCATCTCTCTGGGTTTGACTCATACTGTCCATCTCTCTGGGTTTGACTCATACTGTCCATCTCTCTGGGTTTGACTCATACTGTCCATCTCTCTGGGTTTGACTCATACAGGCCATCTGTCTGGGTATTTGGGTTTGACTCATACTGTCCATCTCTCTGGGTTTGAGTCATACTGTCCATCTCTCTGGGTTTGACTCATACTGTCCATCTCTCTGGGTTTGACTCATACTGTCCATCTCTCTGGGTTTGACTCATACTGTCCATCTCTCTGGGTTTGACTCATACTGTCCATCTCTCTGGGTTTGACTCATACAGGCCATCTGTCTGGGTATTTGGGTTTGACTCATACTGTCCATCTCTCTGGGTTTGACTCATACTGTCCATCTCTCTGGGTTTGACTCATACTGTCCATCTCTCTGGGTTTGACTCATACTGTCCATCTCTCTGGGTTTGACTCATACTGTCCATCTCTCTGGGTTTGACTTATACTGTCCATCTCTCTGGGTTTGACTCATACTGTCCATCTCTCTGGGTTTGACTCATACTGTCCATCTCTCTGGGTTTGACTTATACTGTCCATCTCTCTGGGTTTGACTCATACTGTCCATCTCTCTGGGTTTGACTCATACTGTCCATCTCTCTGGGTTTGACTCATACTGTCCATCTCTCTGGGTATGACTCATACTGTCCATCTCTCTGGGTTTGACTCATACTGTCCATCTGTCTGGGTTTGACTCATACTGTCCATCTCTCTGGGTTTGACTTATACTCAGCATCACTGGGTATCTCAGTATGATCTCTATTTGTGGAAAAATCTCAAAATACTTTAAACCGACAATTAACTTAGGCCCTCGGGCTTTTGATTATAACAGAGACGTCACTGCAAGAGTCAAGACTCTTCGCGGAAATGAGACAACAAAAGAATGACTATCCTTTAGGGGACATTGAAATGCCCCCCCCCCACCCACCGATTAAAGAAAGACAACAGAATAAAGGAATGAGAAATCGACCTCCATCATCTCTGTGCTTCTTAATTAAATCAGAATCAGTTTGTGTATCTGCTGCACACAGGCTCATTGCATCAGAGAGGAAGGAGAGAGATTCAGGAAGTGATCAGTCTCTCTAACTGTCTCTGGACCTCTGTTCTGTATCAAACCTGGGGGGGGGGGGGTAGCCTTGTCCCAGCCAGAAGGACCCATAGGGTAGGAGTAGCCTTGTCCCAGCCAGAAGGACCCATCGGGTAGGAGTAGCCTTGTCCCAGCCAGAAGGACCCATAGGGTAGGAGCCGATCTCCTGTTTCTGCAGCGTGCTGTGAGGCAACTTGATGTACAGTCCCCCGAAGAGTGGAAGACAGGTATAAAGACCTACCTGAAGAGTGGAAGACAGGGATAAAGACCTACCTGGGAAGACAGGGATAAAGACCTACCTGGAGAGTGGAAGACAGGGATAAAGACCTACCTGGGAAGACAGGGATAAAGACCTACCTGAAATGTGGAAGACAGGGATAAAGACCTACCTGAAGAGTGGAAGACAGGGATAAAGACCTACCTGGGAAGACAGGGATAAAGACCTACCTGAAGAGTGGAAGACAGGGATAAAGACCTACCTGGAGAGTGGAAGACAGGGATAAATACCTACCTGGAGAGTGGAAGACAGGGATAAAGACCTACCTGGGAAGACAGGGATAAAGACCTACCTGGAGAGTGGAAGACAGGGATAAAGACCTACCTGAAGAGTGGAAGACAGGGATAAAGACCTACCTGGGAAGACAGGGATAAAGACCTACCTGAAGAGTGGAAGACAGGGATAAAGACCTACCTGAAGAGTGGGAGACAGGGATAAAGACCTACCTGGGTTGACAGGGATAAAGACCTACCTGAAGAGTGGAAGACAGGGATAAAGACCTACCTGAAGAGGCGAAGACAGGGATAAAGACCTGCCTGGGAAGACAGAGATAAAGACCTACCTGGGAAGACAGAGATAAAGACCTACCTGAAGAGTGGAAGACAGGGATAAAGACCTACCTGAAGAGGCGAAGACAGGGATAAAGACCTACCTGGGAAGACAGAGATAAAGACCTACCTGAAGAGTGGAAGACAGGGATAAAGACCTACCTGAAGAGTGGAAGACAGGGATAAAGACCTACCTGGAGAGTGGAAGACAGGGATAAAGACCTACCTGGGAAGACAGGGATAAAGACCTACCTGGAGAGTGGAAGACAGGGATAAAGACCTACCTGGGAAGACAGGGATAAAGACCTACCTGGAGAGTGGAAGACAGGGATAAAGACCTACCTGAAGAGTGGAAGACAGGGATAAAGACCTACCTGAATAGTGGAAGACAGGGATAAAGACCTACCTAAAGAGTGGAAGACAGGGATAAAGACCTACCTGGGAAGACAGGGATAAAGACCTACCTGGAGAGTGGAAGAGAGGGATAAAGACCTACCTGGAGAGTGGAAGACAGGGATAAAGACCTACCTGGGAAGACAGGGATAAAGACCTACCTGGAGAGTGGAAGACAGGGATAAAGACCTACCTGAAGAGTGGAAGACAGGGATAAAGACCTACCTGGGAAGACAGGGATAAAGACCTACCTGGGAAGACAGGGATAAAGACCTACCTGAAGAGTGGAAGACAGGGATAAAGACCTACCTGGGAAGACAGGGATAAAGACCTACCTGGGAAGACAGGGATAAAGACCTACCTGAAGAGTGGAAGACAGGGATAAAGACCTACCTGGGAAGACAGGGATAAAGACCTACCTGGGAAGACAGGGATAAAGACCTACCTGAAGAGTGGAAGACAGGGTTAAAGACCTACCTGGGAAGACAGGGATAAAGACCTACCTGGAGAGTGGAAGACAGGGTTAAAGACCTACCTGGGAAGACAGGGATAAAGACCTACCTGAAGAGTGGAAGACAGGGATAAAGACCTACCTGAAGAGTGGAAGACAGGGATAAAGACCTACCTGGGAAGACAGGGATAAAGACCTACCTGAAGAGTGGAAGACAGGGATAAAGACCTACCTGGGAAGACAGGGATAAAGACCTACCTGGGAAGACAGGGATAAAGACCTACCTGAAGAGTGGAAGACAGGGATAAAGACCTACCTGAAGAGTGGAAGACAGGGATAAAGACCTACCTGAAGAGTAGAAGACAGGGATAAAGACCTACCTGAAGAGTGGAAGACAGGGATAAAGACCTACCTGGGAAGGCAGGTATAAAGACCTACCTGGGAAGGCAGGTATAAAGACCTACCTAGGAAGACAGGGATAAAGACCTACCTGAAGAGTGGAAGACAGGGATAAAGACCTACCTGAAGAGTGTAAGTGAACTAGAAGGGAGAGGGGGGTGAGGAGAGAGAAGGGGGAGGGGAAGGGGATAGAGAGGGAAAAGGGGGAAGGAGGAGGAAGGGGAGACGACAAGGAGGGAAAGGAGGGAGAGGAGAAGGAAGGAGAAGGGAGAATGCTGGTTCTATTCCAGCTCCTTCTGAACAAACAGATGTTCATTTTTCAAATAAAATGTTATTGGTCACATGCACATGTTTAGTGGATGTTATTGCGGGTGTAGTGAAATGTGGTTAATGGTGCTGTGGTTGAGTCACAGATTATTATTATATTACAAACAGAGCTAGCAGGCTGTGTCTGGTCTGGTCTCTTCAATCCATATACCGCTAAACCCCTTAGAAAATCACTACATTTATTCCCCCCCATGACACACGTCTTTGAAAATCACCCCAGGCCCAATTCAAACACCACCTCTCCTCTTTCACTCAAACCCCCTCCTCTTATCTGTCAGTTAAACTCCGCCCTCCTCTTATCTGTTAGTTAAACTCCGCCCTCCTCTCTTCTGTCAGTTAAACCCCTCCTCTCTTCTGTCAGTTAAACTCCCCTCCTCTCTTCTGTCAGTTAAACTCCCCCTCCTCTCTTCTGTCAGTTAAACTCCCCCTCCTCTCTTCTGTCAGTGAAACTCCCCCTCCTCTCTTCTATCAGTGAAACTCCCCCTCCTCTCTTCTATCAGTTAAACTCCCCCTCCTCTCTTCTATCAGTTAAACTCCCCCTCCTCTCTTCTATCAGTTAAACTCCGCCCTCCTCTCTTCTATCAGTTAAACAAGGCAACAACAAGGCAACTCCTATGACTAATTGGGAATGGGACGCAAGCGTAGGATTGATCACCCTGTCGCTGGCCGCCTTTGAGGAGGGTGTATAGTGTGAAAGGCCGAAACACCCTAGGAACCAAAGGTACACTACTGACGATGCGCTCCCCAAATTTCACCACGCTCACTGTTCATTAACTCTTGGAAGTGCTTGCACAAAGGATAGTAACATCTCATCCTGTGTTCTTGGAATCTGAATATCTGGACTTGTCCAGTGACTGCTGAGAAAGATCAGCTGACAACAGGGGAAAGTCCTTGTGGCGGCACGGAGAGACGGCTGACAGGAGGGAATAGACCCCACTGGGACAGTCATGGGGTAGCTTCCCATTTCTGTAGTTTCCCATGCTTCGCAGTATGTTGGAAACACCCGCTTTAGCTACAGAAAGTCAAAATACGAGAATACCCCTAGAGTCTGCGAGAGCGGGGGCGGAAGATGACTCATCGGCTGACAACATGGTAACGACTGGACTGGAAACGACTACGAGTAATGAGAGCACAGCACAAGAGAACACCACAGCAACTGTCACAAGTTCTGCTGCAACAGTGGGCCATAAACAGATGCAGGTATGTGTCTGTGGTTGGAGGAAAGTTACATCACACCATGGGTTGAGGATCCACCAGGGGAAGAAGGGGTGTTTGGGTAAAGAGAGACAGAGAACTCGCATTGATTACTTTCTGCGAAAGCGATCAAATCAGTCGAATGAATGGCACAGCAACTGGACGCAAACCATAGTTTGCAGTGCATCAGTACCACTGTCATGGAGGACGTAAACTCAAGCACCGAAGTAGCAACTGAGGTGGAACCAACAACAGGAGTGGAACTCACCCAGCCTCCCAGACCTGCAGTCGAGAGGAGACTACCAGGGCACAGACCGTATGTGAAGTGGCCTGGCGCCAGTGACAAGAAGTTGTGGGAAACAGTGAATACTGACCTTACCTTGACCCTCGAGAAACTTCGAGGCACAGTGGAGAAGAAGTTGGAGAGGATGGGGGACATCATCTATGAGTACGGGACAGAAAGATTTGGAGTGGAAGAGGCAAAAGGCGGGAGAAAGGTTCCAACCCCACCAGTTTCCAGAAGGCAACAAGAAATCAAGCGCCTCGTTCAAGAAAGGCGGCAGCTTAAGAAACAGTGGAAGAAGGCCTCGGAAGTGGAAAAGGAGGGCATAGAGGCACTTCAAGCTGACATCAAAACCCGGTTGGCATCCCTCCGTAGAGCAGAGAACCTACGGAAACGCAGAAGGAAAAAGAACAAACTAGAACTCGATTCTATAAAGATCCCTTCAAGTTCCTTAAAAGTCTCTTCACAAAAGAAAAAAGTGGAGCTCTAAAAACAACAAAGAAAGACCTAGAGGAGCACCTGAGAATAACAAACGTTGACTCAAAGCGACATGAACATCTGGCCATCCCATCAGATATCCCACCCATTGAACCCCGGAACATCATATTGAGACCAGCCCTCCGACATGGAAAGAGGTGGAAGACACAGTTCGACGGGCAAGAACAGCATCAGGCCCGGGGCCAAATGGAGTCCCGTACAAAGTGTATAAGAACACACCAGACGTCCTGAGGTTCCTCTGGAGGCTTATGAGAACAGCTTGGCAGAAGAAGATAATACCCAAAGTGTGGCGTAGGGCAGGCGGGGTCCTGATCCCTAAGGAGAAGGATGCAGTGAACATCAGCCAATTCCGCCCAATCTCCTTACTGAATGTCGAGGAAAAATCTTCTTTAGGGTCATTGCCCAGAGGATGGCTGAGTACCTACAAAGGAATACGTACGTCGATGCATCTGTACAGAAGGCAGGAATATCAGGGTTCTCTGGCTGCTTGGAACATTCCAGCATGATCTGGCATCAGATCCAAATGGCCAAGGTGGAGAAAAGGGACCTCCATGTAGTCTTCCTCGACCTCGCCAATGCATTTGGCTCTGTGCCCCATGAACTCCTGTGGTCTGCCTTCAGATTTTTCCACATACCGGACACCATCACAAACCTGGTGAAGTCGTACTTCCAGGATCTGCAGTTCTGCTTCACCACCTCAGAGTTCACCACCTCATGGCAGTGCCTGAATGTAGGTATAATGGCGGGATGTACCATTTCTCCGTTGGCATTCACAATGGCAATGGAGGTTATCATCAGATCCTCAAAATGGGTTGCTGGTGGACAGCGAGTCGACTCTGGTTTCCGCCTCCCTCCACTCAGAGCCTACATGGACGACATTACAACATTGACCACCACTGTCCCATGCACCAGGAGACTGCTCAGAAAACTTGAGGAGAACATCAGCTGGGCCCGTATGAAGATTAAACCATCCAAGTCACGCAGCATCTCGATTGTGAAGGGAGTACTCTCTGACCTGAAATTCTTCATCGGAGATGACCAAATCCCAACAGTGTCTGAGCAGCCGGTAAAAAGCCTTGGAAGGTGGTATGATGCAAGCCTGAAGGACAAAGACCAGGTGCAACAGCTGCGCAAAGACATCAGTAGTAGCCTACAGTCCATCGACAACACCCAGCTACCTGGAAAGTTAAAGGCCTGGTGTCTGCAGTTTGGACTCCTACCCCGGGTGTTGTGGCCCTTAGCACTGTATGAGGTTCCAATCTCAACAGTGGAGAAGATGGAAAGAGGAGTCACAGGCTACTTAAAGAAGTGGCTTGGAGTTCCACGATGCCTTACCACCATAGGCCTCTATGGAGATGGTGTCCTCAAGCTGCCCCTCACCAGTCTAACAGAGGAATTCAAGTGTGCAAAAACCAGGCTCCAAATGACACTGAATGAATCTCGAGACCCAGTGGTGAGCAACAACGCGCCGACCTTGGCAACTGGGCGCAAATGGAGGCCAGGAAAAGCAGTCCAGGAGGCAACAGCAGCCCTCAGACATGCTGACATTGTGGGTCATGTTCAGCAAGGGAGAGGAGGCCTTGGGCTAACTAGCCGTGCTGCTTGGAGTAAGGCCACTGCACCAGAGCGGCGGAAGATGGTAGTGCAGGAAGTACGCCATCAGGAGGAGGCTGCAAGGTGGGCCAAGGCAGTCTCTCTTGCCAAACAGGGACAGTGGACTCGATGGGACAGTGTGGAGAAGAGGAAGATCAGCTGGAAGGATCTGTGGGCCATGGAAGCGAGGCGGTTGAGCTTTTCCATCAGAGCAACATATGACGTCCTTCCAACACCAGTTAATCTTCACCAATGGTATGGTGAAGATCCGGACTGTGCCCTCTGTTCCATGCCAGCCAACCTCAGGCACATTCTCACAGGCTGTAAAACAAGCCTCGCCCAAGGACGCTACACTTGGCGTCACAACCAAGTCCTTAAAAACCTTGCGTCCGCCCTGGAGGACAAGCGAGCTGCCACCAACTCCCTACCACCCACAGCAGCATCACACTCCTTACGGACAAACTTTGTCCGCGAAGGGGCTAAACCACCGAAGAGCGGCTCTACACCATTAGAGCGAGACCAGCTGCGCTTGGCCCGCGACTGGAAAATGCTAGCTGACATTGGCCGGCAACTTGTGTTTCCTCCGGAGATCGCAACCACCACCCTAAGACCTGACATGGTGCTCTGGTCCCGTTCACTCAATAAGGTCTTCATCATTGAGCTCACAGTACCCTGGGAAAACTCAGTAGATGAGGCTTATGAGCGAAAACATCTGCGCTATGCTGATCTAGCTGCCGAAGCACGGCATCATGGCTGGAACACAGAAGTCCGACCAGTGGAGGTGGGCTGCAGAGGTTTTGTGGCAACATCTACAACCAGACTGCTTAGAGACCTGGGAATTAAGGGCCAGAGCCAGCGTTCGGCAATCAAAGCTGTATCAGAGGCGGCAGAAGGCAGCAGTCAGTGGCTCTGGATGAAGAGGAAAGACCCCAGCTGGGCCCCGAAGTGAGAGGGCCAGGAGGTATGCGGTCAACAATGATTGACTCAGGGAGGAGGACGCCCCTGCCATGCATAGTCCCATGGGATGTTTGCTATCAACAACAAGGCAACTCCTATGACTAATTGGGAATGGGACGCAAGCGTAGGATTGATCACCCTGTCGCTGGCCGCCTTTGAGGAGGGTGTATAGTGTGAAAGGCCGAAACACCCTAGGAACCAAAGGTACACTACTGACGATGCGCTCCCCAAATTTCACCACGCTCACTGTTCATTAACTCTTGGAAGTGCTTGCACAAAGGATAGTAACATCTCATCCTGTGTTCTTGGAATCTGAATATCTGGACTTGTCCAGTGACTGCTGAGAAAGATCAGCTGACAACAGGGGAAAGTCCTTGTGGCGGCACGGAGAGACGGCTGACAGGAGGGAATAGACCCCACTGGGACAGTCATGGGGTAGCTTCCCATTTCTGTAGTTTCCCATGCTTCGCAGTATGTTGGAAACACCCGCTTTAGCTACAGAAAGTCAAAATACGAGAATACCCCTAGAGTCTGCGAGAGCGGGGCGGAAGATGACTCATCGGCTGACAACATGGTAACGACTGGACTGGAAACGACTACGAGTAATGAGAGCACAGCACAAGAGAACACCACAGCAACTGTCACAAGTTCTGCTGCAACAGTGGGCCATAAACAGATGCAGGTATGTGTCTGTGGTTGGAGGAAAGTTACATCACACCATGGGTTGAGGATCCACCAGGGAAGAAGGGGTGTTTGGGTAAAGAGAGACAGAGAACTCGCATTGATTACTTTCTGCGAAAGCGATCAAATCAGTCGAATGAAGCACAGCAACTGGACGCAAACCATAGTTTGCAGTGCATCAGTACCACTGTCATGGAGGACGTAAACTCAAGCACCGAAGTAGCAACTGAGGTGGAACCAACAACAGGAGTGGAACTCACCCAGCCTCCCAGACCTGCAGTCGAGAGGAGACTACCAGGGCACAGACCGTATGTGAAGTGGCCTGGCGCCAGTGACAAGAAGTTGTGGGAAACAGTGAATACTGACCTTACCTTGACCCTCGAGAAACTTCGAGGCACAGTGGAGAAGAAGTTGGAGAGGATGGGGGACATCATCTATGAGTACGGGACAGAAAGATTTGGAGTGGAAGAGGCAAAAGGCGGGAGAAAGGTTCCAACCCCACCAGTTTCCAGAAGGCAACAAGAAATCAAGCGCCTCGTTCAAGAAAGGCGGCAGCTTAAGAAACAGTGGAAGAAGGCCTCGGAAGTGGAAAAGGAGGGCATAGAGGCACTTCAAGCTGACATCAAAACCCGGTTGGCATCCCTCCGTAGAGCAGAGAACCTACGGAAACGCAGAAGGAAAAAGAACAAACTAGAACTCGATTCTATAAAGATCCCTTCAAGTTCCTTAAAAGTCTCTTCACAAAAGAAAAAGTGGAGCTCTAAAAACAACAAAGAAAGACCTAGAGGAGCACCTGAGAATAACAAACGTTGACTCAAAGCGACATGAACATCTGGCCATCCCATCAGATATCCCACCCATTGAACCCCGGAACATCATATTGAGACCAGCCCTCCGACATGGAAAGAGGTGGAAGACACAGTTCGACGGGCAAGAACAGCATCAGGCCCGGGGCCAAATGGAGTCCCGTACAAAGTGTATAAGAACACACCAGACGTCCTGAGGTTCCTCTGGAGGCTTATGAGAACAGCTTGGCAGAAGAAGATAATACCCAAAGTGTGGCGTAGGGCAGGCGGGGTCCTGATCCCTAAGGAGAAGGATGCAGTGAACATCAGCCAATTCCGCCCAATCTCCTTACTGAATGTCGAGGGAAAAATCTTCTTTAGGGTCATTGCCCAGAGGATGGCTGAGTACCTACAAAGGAATACGTACGTCGATGCATCTGTACAGAAGGCAGGAATATCAGGGTTCTCTGGCTGCTTGGAACATTCCAGCATGATCTGGCATCAGATCCAAATGGCCAAGGTGGAGAAAAGGGACCTCCATGTAGTCTTCCTCGACCTCGCCAATGCATTTGGCTCTGTGCCCCATGAACTCCTGTGGTCTGCCTTCAGATTTTTCCACATACCGGACACCATCACAAACCTGGTGAAGTCGTACTTCCAGGATCTGCAGTTCTGCTTCACCACCTCAGAGTTCACCACCTCATGGCAGTGCCTGAATGTAGGTATAATGGCGGGATGTACCATTTCTCCGTTGGCATTCACAATGGCAATGGAGGTTATCATCAGATCCTCAAAATGGGTTGCTGGTGGACAGCGAGTCGACTCTGGTTTCCGCCTCCCTCCACTCAGAGCCTACATGGACGACATTACAACATTGACCACCACTGTCCCATGCACCAGGAGACTGCTCAGAAAACTTGAGGAGAACATCAGCTGGGCCCGTATGAAGATTAAACCATCCAAGTCACGCAGCATCTCGATTGTGAAGGGAGTACTCTCTGACCTGAAATTCTTCATCGGAGATGACCAAATCCCAACAGTGTCTGAGCAGCCGGTAAAAAGCCTTGGAAGGTGGTATGATGCAAGCCTGAAGGACAAAGACCAGGTGCAACAGCTGCGCAAAGACATCAGTAGTAGCCTACAGTCCATCGACAACACCCAGCTACCTGGAAAGTTAAAGGCCTGGTGTCTGCAGTTTGGACTCCTACCCCGGGTGTTGTGGCCCTTAGCACTGTATGAGGTTCCAATCTCAACAGTGGAGAAGATGGAAAGAGGAGTCACAGGCTACTTAAAGAAGTGGCTTGGAGTTCCACGATGCCTTACCACCATAGGCCTCTATGGAGATGGTGTCCTCAAGCTGCCCTCACCAGTCTAACAGAGGAATTCAAGTGTGCAAAAACCAGGCTCCAAATGACACTGAATGAATCTCGAGACCCAGTGGTGAGCAACAACGCGCCGACCTTGGCAACTGGGCGCAAATGGAGGCCAGGAAAAGCAGTCCAGGAGGCAACAGCAGCCTCAGACATGCTGACATTGTGGGTCATGTTCAGCAAGGGAGAGGAGGCCTTGGGCTAACTAGCCGTGCTGCTTGGAGTAAGGCCACTGCACCAGAGCGGCGGAAGATGGTAGTGCAGGAAGTACGCCATCAGGAGGAGGCTGCAAGGTGGGCCAAGGCAGTCTCTCTTGCCAAACAGGGACAGTGGACTCGATGGGACAGTGTGGAGAAGAGGAAGATCAGCTGGAAGGATCTGTGGGCCATGGAAGCGAGGCGGTTGAGCTTTTCCATCAGAGCAACATATGACGTCCTTCCAACACCAGTTAATCTTCACCAATGGTATGGTGAAGATCCGGACTGTGCCCTCTGTTCCATGCCAGCCAACCTCAGGCACATTCTCACAGGCTGTAAAACAAGCCTCGCCCAAGGACGCTACACTTGGCGTCACAACCAAGTCCTTAAAAACCTTGCGTCCGCCCTGGAGGACAAGCGAGCTGCCACCAACTCCCTACCACCCACAGCAGCATCACACTCCTTACGGACAAACTTTGTCCGCGAAGGGGCTAAACCACCGAAGAGCGGCTCTACACCATTAGAGCGAGACCAGCTGCGCTTGGCCCGCGACTGGAAAATGCTAGCTGACATTGGCCGGCAACTTGTGTTTCCTCCGGAGATCGCAACCACCACCCTAAGACCTGACATGGTGCTCTGGTCCCGTTCACTCAATAAGGTCTTCATCATTGAGCTCACAGTACCCTGGGAAAACTCAGTAGATGAGGCTTATGAGCGAAAACATCTGCGCTATGCTGATCTAGCTGCCGAAGCACGGCATCATGGCTGGAACACAGAAGTCCGACCAGTGGAGGTGGGCTGCAGAGGTTTTGTGGCAACATCTACAACCAGACTGCTTAGAGACCTGGGAATTAAGGGCCAGAGCCAGCGTTCGGCAATCAAAGCTGTATCAGAGGCGGCAGAAGGCAGCAGTCAGTGGCTCTGGATGAAGAGGAAAGACCCCAGCTGGGCCCCGAAGTGAGAGGGCCAGGAGGTATGCGGTCAACAATGATTGACTCAGGGAGGAGGACGCCCCTGCCATGCATAGTCCCATGGGATGTTTGCTATCAACAACAAGGCAACTCCTATGACTAATTGGGAATGGGACGCAAGCGTAGGATTGATCACCCTGTCGCTGGCCGCCTTTGAGGAGGGTGTATAGTGTGAAAGGCCGAAACACCCTAGGAACCAAAGGTACACTACTGACGATGCGCTCCCCAAATTTCACCACGCTCACTGTTCATTAACTCTTGGAAGTGCTTGCACAAAGGATAGTAACATCTCATCCTGTGTT